>NC_092863.1:44509272-44571744 GCF_032062135.1 Pyxicephalus adspersus
TATATATATATATATATATATATATATATATATATATGTAGGCTGACGCCTCCCCTACTTTATGCTTCCACTATAAATTGATCTAAATCCCCATATGGGAAATCAGCAACCAGTATCTGGCAAACCTACTGAAAAGCTCCACTCGTCCAATACTGTAAAATATCCTTTGACCTAAATCTATACATGCCCCTCTCATCTAGATGTGTCCATTTAATATCAACACCACTTTATTTATTAAATGCTTCCATACTTCAGTCAAGACTATTTATGAGTGTTCATCTTAAGTTTCCTGTTCAATTTCGTATATACTTTTTGTTCTGTGTTGCAACATTTTGTTACTAAATATAACCTCCCTTTCCTTTTTTGGAATAAATTGGCATGGAAGTCCTGCAGATGATTTTATCAACTCTGTATTACTGTGATTGCATAAATTCTCAATTTTTAAGTTAGACTTCAATCTCAATTCGCCCCTGAAGAAGCCTAAGGGCGAAACCCATCGGGACCTTGAGACCTTTCTAAAGTTTATGTTGATACTATACTTGAAATGTGAAACTATGTATATGTTATCACAGAAAAAAGTTTCATGTTTATCACAACTTAGATGATCTATAAAAAGTATAGGAGTTTACTATACACTATTAAAACACTAATATTCATTTTTTAAATTTTGCCTTCAAAAGCCTGTCTATCCCTCCACTTCGCCAAACAAAATAATTAGGTGGTATCAAAGCAAATATGGAGCAACTAAATCAAAACAACTAGTGTAATATATTTTGCAGACCAGGTTTATATATGCTTAAGGCGATGTATTATTTTAAGGGAAATATTACTTTTTCATATAAAAGTTTCCTAATAAATAGGTCTTGGGAGAAATTTTGATAAACTGATTTGCATAAATGATCAGAAAATTTTAATATCATACATCACATGATCAGACCTTGCACTGATTACCAAGAGTGTAGCTATCATCCATAGGTAGCTCTGCATGTGTTGAATCATTATTTAGCAAAATGTATCAGTTCCCAAATGGTTTTCTTTTCTGTGGGATGAGTCACTCTGCTTTTTATGTCACAATGATGTCACAAGTCTCTAGAGAATTGGTGTGCTACAAAAACTAAAATACTGATTTAAAGATATGTTGCAATAAAAACTGTAATATCTACAGTGAACATACCCTTCCTGCTGAGTAAGTACATTTTTCATCCAGGCAAAGTTGTAAGGTATGAGTTGAGATTACTTAACATAACATTCTATTGGTACATTGTTGATCCTGGAACACATCTGCTTGTAGTACTGGATAAATAAATATATTCCTGTTTCATGCTATCCCTGTATCCACCATCATCAAGGTCCATGGTAATGACCAATTGACAATATATGCAACTTCAATAGATTATCTTGCTTGTACACTGGATTTCCAGCAAAAACCTTTACTTTTATTGCAATTGAAATTACTCCAAATGTTTGGAACCTTCATCAAACCGTGTGTGATACCTTGTTTAAAAGGTCATTCATAGTTCTGACTGATGAATGTGTTAAATGGTTAGTATGTGTAACACTCCCCTGATTGTATCTTTACCAGCCTTTCCTCCAGAAGGATCAGCCATTGTCCAAAGGTTGCCATCTATTTTTTGGACCAAGAGGCTAGAATGGAGATGACCAGGTCACGCAAATCCTGTGCCTGTGCAGTTTATGGCTATAGCTACGAATGGCTAATGCATTTCAGCCCTTTTGACTTGCTACAAAGTAACAGTGTACAACATCCTTTCTCAACCTTGTTAACATGAGGGGAACCCTGAAAATTACTTTCAGGGCATAATCTACTCCCTGCTATAATTACTAAATCCACAGCTCGCAGTACATTAGTGCTGTGGTCAGTGGGAACAATGCCTCTTATATTGCTGGCCAGTGGGAAGAATAGTCAGAAGGACCATTGGTGTCACTTGAAGAGACACAAACTGCTCATTGCTCAATGAACCCCTATCAACCTCTGAAAGGAGCCCTGGTTGAAAAACACTGCTGTGCAAAAATCACTAGATAAAGTGCCTAACTGAGAAAATGCCTATCTGCTCTGACCAGTACATCCTCAGCAGTAAATGGGTTCTCTTCAGTTCAAGTATTTGCCAACCATCATGATAAAGATAAAAAGGGTGATATGTGACCCTCTTCCCCTTCTCCAACAATGCAACATTGAGTATGGGTATGAGCAGCTTTTTAGCTATGTGTAAACCGCAAACCCAGAATTTAATCCAGGATTTAGGAGTTTCAGTAAAGAACAGGGGATGGAGTGACAACCATCACTTAGCCCTAGAGGGGCACTTTATGGAAGAAGATTGAAAAAATGCTTTCTTTTGATGGTATCACCTAAGCTTATAACTCACCTATTTGGGTGTTTTTAAATGACAAAAGGCAGATGTTTCTATTGCTATGTATTGGGAATTGCCAGGAATTTTTCAGACAGACTTGGAAAGTCACAAATTCCGCAGCATTTGCTATCTGTGGTTTATACCAGGTAATGAATGTTTAACTTGTAAAATGTACAAAGTGTGTTACCTGTCCATACCTGGTGTCCATGCAGAATTATCATACGCATATATTGGAGCATGTGTGTATGTATGTGACATGGGCATGCATTGAGCATGTATATGATGGGGGATTATATGAGATGTCTCCTGGTTGTGATCAGCATCTCTCTCCTGTGTCATCATCATGCACATTGTGCTGCGCTCCTCCCTCCCGGCTCCCTCCCATACAAGCTGGAGCTGTCCCCGGCTCGGTGGTGCTGATCAGACGTGCTCGGTGGATGATGTGTGTGCCGGGGCTCTCCGTGTGCTGAGCAGCCTATGGCACTACCGAGCGGGCCATAGAGACATGAATGACAGTACGGGGGAGGCCAGGAGGGTCCATCACAGATACCAGCTGCCCCATGAGGCTGATCCAAGCTTCAGGAGGCCTCTATGCCATCCCAGGGAGAGTGGACTTACTGGGGGAAGGAGACGCCTATCTCCACGGACAACTGAGAGCCCCCCAATAATGAGGAGACTTCCCCAGCAGGAAGGAGGAAGAAAACCCAAACACCCCAGCAGCCCTCAATATGTCCAGTACCCTGCTAACCCACATCGGTACCCTTCCATCTATGCCCAGTACCCATCCAGGTACTACCACTCCAGCAGCCCACCTCCTGATCACCATAGTCATATCCAGCACCATCCCAATCATCAAAGTCATCACCCCCAAACCCCCACTCACCATCCTCATTCTAGCCACCAGCATATGACCCCTCATAGCCATAGGCAGTCGCCTAGTCCCAAACAGCAATCCCCCAGTCCTAGGCACCATTCCCACAGCCCTAGGCAGCAACCTTCCAGTCCCAGGGACTACCCACCCAGTCCAAGAGACTACCCACCAAGTCCAAGGGACTACCCACCAAGTCCAAGGGACTACCCACCAAGTCCCAGGGAACACACACCTAGTCCCAGGTTGACCTCTCCCAATCCCAAGGAACAGCCAGAGGCTAGGCATGAACAGAGATCAAAGAAGAAAGAGACTGAGAAGGTATCAGAAGGAACTTCTACCCAACCCACCAAAGTCAGTGACCTTCCACCAGCCAAGAGCAGCGACAGTGACCCTGATCCGGACACTGAGCCCCTGTTTGTGGAGCTGCACCCAATCCTGAGTTCTGTGTTTGGTCAGGTGAGAGTTCTGGACACATCAACTTTTATTCCTTGCCTTAGTATCCCTAAAATGTCAATGTGTTCCTCCGTCCTAACCATCTGTATGTATGCTGGCTACTTTGGTCACTCTCATCACTTTTTGCTCCTAGTATACAATGCTTATTTTATGAAAATGTAAATTCTAAATCTTGGCAATTGTTGTGTAGTTTTCATTCAAATATTAATGTCTTTGCTTGGTGTCTACTCAACCTTTCAGGTCCTCAAATGGGTTTGACCTTTTGGTGTGGGTTTACTTTATAGGGTCCATACAAAGTGAATAGAGCTGTAGAGTCTCCACAAAACTTTAGCTACCTTGAATTGTCTTGTCAAGGGCATTGGTGACATAAGGTGACAGGCCGTCCTAAAATACATTACTTTTTATATTTTCCATCTGTTACTATCAACTTCACAGGGTGCTATGAGTACTGATGAGATAGCATTGGCATCATCTAATGCTATAATAATGTGACAGTAACTGTATGGAAAGCAGAAATGTTCCTCTGGATTGTCATAACTGACAATGACTTTGCTGTGTGAATGCAGAGAGTTATTTGTGGCAGAGTGATGGTATTTATCCCTAAAATAGGAAGTAGAAGCTGTGACTACTTTGCTGATATAATACACGGATTTCTGAGGAACCATAGCACTCTTTATAACAGCTCTCAACCTTGATAGACCTTTAACAAATCCCACATTGCTTCTCGGTGTTCTTTACTTTGCATTACATATGGATACAGAAGATTAGAATACATTTTATATGACCAGTGACTTTTTTTAATACGTCTAAAATGAATTTATAAATACAGATGGTACCATTTCATTGAACAGTTCTAATAAACATTTTTATTGCTCTGATTTAACCCTAGGGCCATTGAAGCTGTGACTACAGCATGGTGCACTTAATGGAAATGTAATTGTTTTTTCCACATTACCAGCCAAAAGATCAATCGATGGCTTGTTCTATCTCTATTAATGCATACTGCTGATAAGGACTAAATATTTTTTTTATTTAGGTATACATGTAGAGACATATTATTTATAACATATGTAAATATTTTGTTTACATAGCAGGAACATAATCCAAATCTTTCTACAGGTAGTTATTGCAATTTACTTCTGATTTTGGCCCTGACATAGCTTGTCGTCTTATATTACAGAAATACGGATAAACTGACTAAAGATAAATCTGATAAAGTGAATAAATATTTAATTACAGGTATGTTTTTGGTAATAGAATAAATCTTAAACAACTACTAAAAAACTTTATAAAACAGGAGATCATGTTAAAAATATGTGTTTTTTAGTTTTCCACTTACTAAAAGATAATGCATCATTTTAATTCATCTAACTGCAAAGTGGGAGTTTGTTTCAGTAATTCTGTGTTACACTTACTTATTTTTAAGTAATACAGTAATTTCTGTAGTTATACAAGTACATGCGATGGAACCCATTGTGGTGTCATGAATTGTTGTATTTATTTTGCATTGGGCTATAGACACCTGTCCAAATGTGATTGTCCCTAATTGAAAAAATGTTGGTATTACTTGGTCTCAGATTTTTCTTATATTACCTATGTATATTATAGTAGAGGTATATAGTTGTACATGTCTCAAATAATGATAAAGTATCCAATATTCCCAAATCATGCTTGATTTATTTACATTTTGGTTTAGGGGATTGACTACCATTTTGATAATAGGTAATGGGTTACATGACCCTCTCCCTTAACTGCCACAGACTAAAATTCTTACACATGTAAGCAGGTTTTAAAATCTGTGTAATCTCCAACTTAGATGCATCCAAGATTTAAACAGGGACTTAGGGGGCTTCTGTATAACACGATAGGGGGAAGGGGGCTGGACCCTGGATCACCAAAAAGTTAATATCCTGGAAAAAACAACTCTCTCAATGCTCAGCAAGCTGCTATTACTACATTGTCAAATCAAATGCTGAGTTGGATCCTGGATTCAATTGTATAGCTGCAGAATAGTCTGTAGAGGCGTACAAAACAGTACCTGTTTTTTTTTTCTGCCTGTAATGTGTATCTGGATCAGGAGACTGGCTGAAAAGAATTACAGATCCTTCTGAAAATTAATTGTGTATTTAGCTGTTTGCCTGTAATTCAGCTTTGACCTATAAAAAGACAATCTTTTTTTCTGTTAAAATCTCTAAATGTAATTTATGAATATTTCTGTCCCAGTATCTACCCCTTAGGCAGTTTATAATATGCATCAGAAACAAGGAATTATTTGGAGTCAGTGTCTTCTTTGTCACAAGTTCCCTACAAGTACGTCATAAGGCTTTGGTGTTAAAAAGCCTGGATGACACACTAGTTTTGGTGCAGTGTTTTTTCTATGCAGCATTGTGGGGAGCTATTTGGAGTCAGATATGTGGATAACCCTTCTAAGAGTGGCCAATTTAGCATGATTACCCCAGAATATGCTTAATATAACATTGTAACTAATCCATTTTTTTTATAATCAATTGCATTACCTGGTACCTGGTACATGTTTAAATGCTCTTTTTGGTAACAGATTCTCCTAAGGATCAATGCGAGGCACAAGGAGCCATGCTGTTTGTGTGCATGCCCCCACTAGCGCATCATTATGGCAGACGGGAGCTTAAAGCCTAAGATACAGGAGTGAGCAATAGCTGGAGCTGGAAGGAGGGGGCAGGATAGAAGCTGTGAGAGCAGACAGATGATCTATTCTCTGCATTTTGTTGCTCTTTTTACTGCTTCAATCAACTCGGACTAAAGTAGCCTTGTCCACTACGTCATCTGGGTGTGCTGGGACTTATAGCCGTGGAAAGGTTATGAAGAGTATTATTAGCTATTTTTAGCAGTGGTTTCAGTAGTTTTCCAAGAACAGAAAGAAAAACTTTAAATCATGTTCCAGGTACAATGGGCCTGAGAGGCTGGAGAAGATACACTATCATCAATGAAACTGGGTGATCCAGCAAACCTGGAATGGATTTCTTAAAAGTCATTTGCTATTTGTTAGCAAATGGTTTCAACCCTGGACCAGATTCATTCCAGGTTTGCTGGATCACCCAGCTTCACCAATGAAAGTGTATCCTCTGCAGTCTTGGAGAGCTTTAATAAATCAGGCCCAATGAGTCACCTAGGCCTAAAGTTGACCCATTGTTCCTTGGCCACTTCTTACCTGTAAATATCCTCTACTAAAGACAAAAGCGACCAATGAGATTTCTTTTCTCACTATCTTCTCTGATTAAATAACATAATGCCACTTTCTTACGGTGTCCCAGATCATTTTCTCTGTATTATCATATAGGTCATGGTACAGACCACCCAACGCCCAGAGACATTGGTCAAAACCTACACCCAACCACCTCTCTTTTTCCCATACATGAGCCCACCACTATAGGCACCAAGGAAATGATTTACTAAAATTCCTGTTTTTTGTTCTTCTGCACATGACTGGACACAGGTTCATCTATTTTTTTTTTTTAATCTATCATTTAGGGGTTGATTCACTAAAGGATTGTATGTTTAGCAATATGAATGTTTACTTTGGAAAGTGAAAAATGTTCACCTAATTCAGTAAATAACATGAAGCTTTATTTATGTTATTAATCCAGTTTCATGAAATCAAAATTAATGTTTTTTTTGTTTTCATATTCCCCTTACAAATATCTCTGTTAAGTAACAATAGCTTCACTTTATTTATTAAGTTCAATAAAAATTCTGTTAAGTGAATAGTCTCTTTTCCAACATTATATTATCCCCTTGTTAGTTTCCATCCTTTAGTATAATTTAGAAGGTGTGTAGGTAATCAAAACAGCACTCAAACTACTGACAATGGAGCAGCACAGAGGCAGGGAATTTGCAGTACAACAGTACAACATGGCACCATGGTTAGTCTAAATTGGGTTGAAGCAAGCCATAGCATGTTGTACTTGCTCATTCACACCATCCTGCCAGCATCATTCTTATATAGGCCTATTCGGCATCACAGTACAAAATGCAATATTTAATTGGTTGGTAACCATGGATAAGCAATCATCTGTATTTTGCACATTGTCATTCCCCTCAAATCAATCTATGTGTGATACTCCATAAAGAAAATAAGCATGATCAAAACAAATAGGCTACAGATATTTTCTATACTGATGGTCATACTATTTATAGCAATAGCAATTCCCTTAATTTCCATGTGCCATTTGCATTTTCTTTATTATACAAAAATCTAGGAGTAAGTCCGAAAATTAAAGGACTGTTATGTGAATTAATGTTCTAGCTGAAATATAAATTTTGGGCAGATCAGCATTTTGAAACTAATCTCCAAGAATAAATGAGAATTTATTGTTCTGTGTTTCAGTAGCAGTAGAATTCTTGCCCCTGGGTTATTTGACAGGAGGTAAAGTCTGACCAGATATAGAATGCTAACCAGGTCCGGTTTCCTGTGAAACCCTCATGTTATTTAATTTAGTATTGAAAAGGTGTGCAATTTTCAATTATTATGTCATACCCCTGTGGATTAAATTATACCTCCATCATTAGGTACAGCTTTGTCCTTCTGTAGCGAGTCCTCTATAGGTGCAAGATTACGTATGTGAGTGAAGGATCATACAAGACCATCAAAAGCAAAGGTCAGTTTTTTTTACGGTATTGGCTGTAGCCTAACTCTTTAATGTCTTGGACATTTACAATACAATGGAGACGCAGAACTGTTTTTTAAGTTCATTTGTTTTTGTTGGGCAGGTAGATCCAGGTTTAGGTTATTACATGTGAAGGTAAAAAATAGTGCATAAACAAAGCTGATTAAACAATCACATATAGTGCTTGAATACAGTGCAATAAAATACAATAGGAAAACCTATAGAAGGTTTGAAGGGAAAAAAGACAGAAATAGCCAAAAACTATAGACATATTTTAAGTATATTTATTCATATGTCATATATATTTAGCATTGCTGCAGACTCCTCCTATAGATTCTATTTGGACCCCACCACCCGACATCCAATAGGAGGTATCTTCATCACATAGGTAGTGGCGTGCAAACCTAAGGAATGAAATGTCAAGTAAGTGGGACTTTCGGCAAGTAAAAATGGCACTTAGAATACTTTTTTTTAAAATATGATTTCTATGAAAGGAGATTGGAAAAAAGATAAATTATTTATAATAGAATAGCTTTAAAAAATACAATTTGTCATTTTTCATGTTCAAATTCTACAGCTATATTTATATTACAGTATAATCTGTTATAGACCATTTAAAACCAACATGAATGACCACTATTGTTTTCTTATGGGGTGATGCAGCAGGGTGCCTTAAACTCATAATTCCCACTTCCCTCTCCATAAAACGAAACAGCGCTTGTTCATTCTATTGTCCCTGGATCATTAATGTTTGTTTTAAAGTATGTACATAGCTTAAGAACTTATAAACAACTGAAATTACTGCAACAAACAAGAACATCTTTGTTTGTGAACTGTAGTTTTTATATACCAGCAAATCTTAAAATCACCTTTGTGATGTATTATTAGCCATCATGTGACCACTGAATCCTTCTCCCATCTTCTGCTTGTTGGAAGAGCAATAGGTGATGATCTTAGCATCTAGTCTGAATGCAGAAAGTTTTTAGACTGATAATTCTGCCAATTTAATGTATTTCTGTGATATTGTTGGACCAAAGCAGGGAATACAGGCATATAGTAAAGAAAGAAAATTGTGCAAAAACAAATATAAGAATAGGAAAGTTGTTTACCTTTAGTTTGGAAGATTTTTATTTATTTTGCATTGTGTATACAGTAAGGCTTGATGTCAAACAAACTGATAAAATGTTTACATGCACTTAAAATGCCGGATCCAATTACATAGAACACTGTAACTGATGCGTAATGATAGAAACCAATTATACAAAAAAATAGAATTTATTATTACATAGCATGATTGTGGGCATTGACAGAAGAGAAAATGTGTTAATTTACCTAATTAGTGAACGGTTGCTGCATCTCCAGATTTTATTTACTATGACTAATACACTAAAAATATCCATTCTAAAAATCACAAAACCTTTCAAGAGTAAGACAAAACCCAAAATGAAATATATGTGAATTTGTGAACGGATTCCACCTGTTTAGGCTTCTTTCCTTTATTCGTGACTGCAGCTTTGGGAAGTGAAAATGTAATGCATAAGTTTTGTCGCTGTAGTAGCTCCAATAGACAATGAATTTCCTATAAGAACTGTGGAATAAACCTGACTTTTTATAACATGATTTTAATGTACCAGAGAATTCTGCCCCATTCCTACAAGCCGTACCTGGTAATTTACATGTGTGTGCTGGAAGAGATCCTATACCTCCCCAAACTTCCTTGCCTGTTCCTCAAACTTTCCCCTTCTAGACAGTGCAGTGAGTGTTTCCACAACCAGTGCTATCAATACAGAAATTATGGGGCAGAATAATAACCACACTGCTGCAATGCCCCATTATCCTAATATAGTGGAAGCAGTCACATCATATATGTGAGTGGCAACTCTGCTCTAAATTCAGAAGCAGGGCAGAATTGTTGCATTACATAGACTTCACTAGAATGATCATATGGGATTAATGCAGTTGTAGTAGGACTAAGAGAAACCTGAAGTACAAATGCCTTATAATCAAATACTTCAACGCATAGTTTATTATTGGAAAGACACTACTACATACTGTAAGTAAAAACATTATTTTGTTGCGTAAAAATAATATATGTTTGCTATAAAAGCTGCTGAAAACTGTCCCAAAATTCTTTGTCTGCAGTGCCAGGGTCATACACAGAGAGCCTGATTTATTAAAGCTCTCCAAGGCTGTAGAAGATGCACTTTCATCAGTAAAGTTGGGTGATCCTTTATTGTTTTGCTAACAAAGGTTGAGTTTTAGATTTTGATATGACTGTACCCTTCCCTTAAAGGTGTTTAGACTTAAAATATACACGTACTGTAGATATGACACAAAACTATGAGATACAATATTTTAGATGGCTTTGTTCTTTGGAAAGGATTTGTTCTTCTTTACAGAATATGTTCTTAATGCATTCTGCGCCCTTGCCAGAGATTACAGGTGACTTCAGTAAGCGACTGTAGAAACTGCCAGGCGATGTCTAAGTGATGTATGAAATGCACTTTGATGTACTATCTCCTGAGAAATCCTGAGTGTCCTCAATTTTTTTCATTGTACAGTTAGTCTCTGTGCATTTTCATCTGTCAGCTTAGCAGAGCTTTGTAGTGTCACCCCTAGACAAGACTAAAGAGTGTGATATGTCATAGGCATGCCCTCTGCCGTTCTAAGCAAGAACGACTGCTTGCAGCACAGCACAATTAGTTTCTTTTATTCAAGGTATATATATATATATATATATATATATATATATATATATATAGTTCTTGGAGCATTTTCCTGTCCCAGAAAAATGTTAAAAATTATATACACACTCAATTAAAGTTTATGTAAACCAAAAATATGTTTATAGTATAAAAGAAGATATCCTGTCCATAGGAGTGCTTCATGTTGGAAGCTGACGACACCAAGCAGCCTTGCAATTAGCAGTAGCATTGTCAGCCTGTCATTCCAACTTATTTACCTTTTAGAGGTTAGGGCGGCCAAATATTTTTGCAGCAGGCTCTCGAAGAGCTAATAGAGAGGCCAATGATCAACTGATTTAACACTCATGGTTGTTTTAGGAAATGTTTGTAACAGATTTACAAAAACGTATTTGTAAAGAAAACAGTGGGACATAATGCCAAATATACTAAAAAGATGATTTGGGGTATGACTTTTCATTTTATATTGAGTGCAGGAATGATAATCACAATTACTGCTTATTTCAAAACAAACAACTGTTAACTTTAGCAACAGTGCAGACTTTCCTATTTGCTGGAGTGTTTATTCCCAAACTAAGGGACTTTTATTGTACTGTCGGCATATGAGGCTGCATTACTGATAGGGAAGTGCTAGTTGTTAGGTACTACAAGCAAGCATCATTTCACAGAATGTAGAGAAAAGTTAGGTTGAAATTGCTATATGTGACAACACATATCGGGAAGAATGGGAAGAATTTATTCCTACTGACAGTAAATTAGAGCAGCCAAGGTTCTGTGGAACCCTAGGATTCCTCAAGAGTTTGGAGCTCCCTAAGCTGTGGCTGAGTTTCTTCCTGTATGATGGTGCCTGCATATTTTCAGGTCTAACATCAATTGGACCAGGGCCACAAGCATAGGTCAATAATCCTCCATCGGTCATAGGTCAATAATCTTGTCCATGAGGACTGGATTTGGACCATCATAACTGGAGAGACAATCTTTACACTGACCATCATTATGATGGACAATTTTCCAAACAGCTCTCAACATTATTTGAAGGGTTCCTCAGGGGTAAAAGACTGAACAAATCTGAATATTGGGACATGTTTCACTAGAACAAAAAGACACATGGAACAATAGAAAATTACAGGGCATCCAACCTTCACTCAGCTCTCAAAGAAAAATACATAGAGTTGTGTTCTTAATAAATCTTCTTTGTCATTGCTAGGACTCTGATGCCAACAGCTTTAGGCATCTGGTTAGAGGCAGATTATATACCTGCAGTCCAATGACCTTCAGCCCATAGTGCCCGAGTTATATTCTTTTAGGCTATGTGCACTCATCATTTACTTCAGTCTTTCAACCATTGTTAATATTGCTTCTCTTTCTCAAAGCTGGAAGGAAACCTCAGCTCACAGCAGGTCTTCTTTCCATTATGTTTTCTCTCCTGCTTTGAAAATACACAGTGTGGCAGTTCTGCTCCTGCTGGCTTCTGTCTTTGTATATTTTGGCCAATGAGAGCAGATGGAAAATACAAGGTCCATCCAGTTTATACCCTAATTATAAATCATCTTCTCTATTTTTGTAAAATGACCGGTAAAAAACCAGTTAAGAACTCAACGTAATCTGAATCTAGCAAGCATTGGCTATACTAAATGTAAACCCTAACAATAAACATCTCTGTTTAAATTAAATTAAATTTGAAAAAAAAAAAAAATATATATATATATATATATATATATATATAGCAATATAATGTTTTTGTTTTTTGTTTCTTGTAAGGAAAAGAATAAGGGCTGAGCAAAAAGAAATAAAAACTGCAGTGAAACTGTTTGCATTGTGCTTTGGTTTTTTTACCTGTTCATAGGGTTCAGAGGATGGAAACGTCAGCATTTGGAGGGGGGAGACAGTTATTTGACACTCCTGGAAGTGTCACATGCTAAAGAGACTGGCAGAGGTTAGAGCTCTTAACAAAATGGGCAGAGACATGGGCATCACAAGAGTGAGTATACCACCTCTATATTTGCAGGGAAGTTTCAATAGTTTTTTATTTAAAAATTTACTTTTTAGAACCTAAGAGGATGACTTTAAAATTAAAGTAAACATAAAAATGAAAATATTTCAAACAGATAGATAAGTTTGTAATATTGCAGAAGAGACACACCCTGCCCCTTCTGCAACCAAACAAACTTACCTGCCTGTTTGCTGTGTTCTCTACTTAATCCCAGCACCCAATGAGTAAACTCCCAAGTGCATGCACAGGATTTTTGGTATTCCAGCCTGGCCAATCAAGATGGCTGAAAATCCTGAACCCAGAATAGGATCATGTACAGATACCAGGGCTGCCACAGGAGCAAGGAGAGGTGAGTTTATTTAAATAAATGTGAACAGGCAGGTAAGTTTGTTTTGCTGTAAAATAAGTATATCCTGTCCCTATTGCAATAGAGAACCTGCCTGCCAAAATATTTTTATTCTTAAATTTAGTTACACGTTAAGGGTCTGACTATCAGCTACATAAAAAATGGAAGAAGTGTGTGACCTGAAATAACTGCTGTAGAATTACGTGTAAAAGTTCGTCCCCGTGTATTTATTATTTGTTTGCACATTAAGGTCAGTAAATCAGTTTATAAATAAGTGGTGATCAGATAACTTTTTTTCAGGTTACCCCTTTTCATTCAACTGAATAGGCAAATAAAAAAGTGGCCATTCATTTTAAAGTTTTGATCAGAATAAAAAGGAAGTGATAGGAGATGAAGGAAGATTTTTCAACAACATACAAAGACAGCAAAAAAATCCCTCACTGTAAATCCAACTAACTTTACAAAACAAAGTAGGTTTTAATGTTTTCTGGGCCTCTGTTGAAGATATTTAACATTATTTCCTGTCTCATAAACCTCTGCTTCTATCCTGGAAGCCAGAGAAAACCGCCAAAACAGGAGAAGCAGTAGCGAAGCTCCAGTCATCAATAATAAACCAAACATATTGTGAATTACCCCTGCTTTGTAATACAAAGAAAAAAACTTTTTGGCAGGAGTTTCACTTGGAACGCTGCTAACAATCATTTTTCTTTCTTGTGTGTTTTAGAGACAGAAGGTAACTTCGTGTTCTGATTTATGACAGATGTCATTTTTTAAATAGTGCAGCTGGGAGACGAGATTTGTTTACTTGAATAATCATTGTAGCAGGCAGCATGTCTTCCAATGTCTGCCATTATAGTTATTTCAGTCCCATACCCTTGACTTACATAATATCAGCAGAAACTCACTCTGGATATTGCATTTGGTGGCTTTCTCATATAAAACCATGCAGCAATAAATTCATACATCTGTGTAACTATTATTAAAAATATTAATATTTTTCTAGTGCTTTTCTCTAAAAGTATTATATTTTTTAAAGCTGTCCAGGGATGGAGCCTAGTAGACTGTAGAAGTGGGTTAAATAGAGCTGAGGCTGAATGAGATAACCCCTAAAGCCATTTTTAACCAAGGTTCCTCCAGAGGTTGCTAGGGGTTCCTCGAACTGTAGCCGATTGACCTTTAATTTGATGATGTCTGGCACCAACACCACTTGTAGAGCTGCATAAATGATGATTTTAGGAATATTTAAAGATGGTATTCTAGCCTCCACTGAAGGGGGCATTCCTTCCACTTTTTTTCTACTGATCACCCCAAAATTGGTTTTAGTAGGGTTCTCTGAGACCTGTAAAATATTATAAGGATTCCTCAGTGATAAAAAATCTCTAGAAAGACTTCCATACATCATATATTTGAGCTTTTTTGGGGGAATTCTTTATCTTACTGACAACCAGTAAAGAAACTTTGCATTTACTAAGTGGGAAATACAGTCCAGGTACCACCTACCTACAATACCAATCTGCAATTTCACTTTATACTTGGGATTTTTTAGATACCATGGAAGAATTTACGCTATATAGCTAAAATCATAATGTTTATTAATTGAAATTTAGCATATTAAACATGTAAAAAGAAATCATTTTGATACATCAAAATATCCAAAACATTTTCAGAAAGGATTTTTGTCTCTAAATTTAGGTCCTTAAAGTTTGTCTGTTTTGTTTTTAACATGTTTTATATGCTAAATGCAAATTATTAAATTATATGATTTTTAGATACATGGAGTAAATTCATCCAGTAAAGTGACAACCAGTAAAGAGTTAAAGTGTACCTAAACTCAGAATTTTCACTTTTCATAAAAGGGTAGACAACCTTTTTATGTAAGGTAAAAATTCTGTTTTTTTGTTTTTCTTAGGTGCAATACCCTTTTGTTTCCCTCTCTAATTCTCAGCCACCTAGGCAGTCGAGAATAAATGGGAGCGCAAAGCCTCCTGGGATACCAATTTTTTTTTTAAGCTACGAAACCCGATTTTGTGCCTGGTGACGTAGGATGAATGACCTGGAAGAAAAGACGAAGATGACCCTGCATTGTCCCGGCATCCGACCCGCTCCGGGTCTATGTGGGACCCGATGCAGCACACCCCCGGAGTGATCGGACTACCCTACGAGATTGAAGATGTTTTGTTTTTTTATGGGTTTAGTTTCTCTTTAAGAAAGCTGAGTTGGTGTTTGGGCAGAGGGGAGTCTTTGCTAGATGTCTAGTGTCAGCATTATATAATTACTCAAGGGGATGCAGGACTTTTCCTATTGAGGCATTAAGTGCATAAATTCGCCTAGGTAGGTTGTTAAGTGATAATGCTCCTATTAAAAAATTGGACAATCATAACAAATAGACAACAGACAGCTATTAATGTCATCCCCTAAGATCATTGAATGCCTTTAATTTTTTAATATACCAGCCATTGACCTACAAAGCATGCACACTGTGTGTTTTGAGTGAGCAGTTGTTTTTATGGTCATGTCAATTTTCAGGCTGACATCCTTTTCTCATCATTTTCAGCGAAGGCAGACCTGTAATTGCTTTTTTGTATAGAGCTACGAGTGATCCAGCAGGCAGCCTTATCTTGCATCCTCTTTTCTTACAGGAGTTGTGATTGCGGTCACTATGCAGCAAGTCCCTACATATGTTCTACTTGCATATGAAGTGCTTTTACAGTCATGAGAGGGACATGCTCAGTTTCTTTTTGCTAGGCATACAGCTACATAGTCCTTTCTTTGACATGCCTCTTTGGTTTACATTGAGCCTCTTGGCTAGCATGCATCCATGAACAAGCAGCCAAAGATAAACCAAAGCTTGTTAACCGTTTCAAGGCATTGTTGTCCCACCGACAACAATATATGTTTGATCTAAAAAAAAAAAACACAAAGATTCCAACCATATCCCAAAACCAGGCGCTATTCTGAGTCGACATCAGTGTCATGAATTGTGTGTACGCCTCCAGCTGATCTGTCCCACATCATGTCATTGAAAAGCTGTAAGGCTCATGGGGGAAGGGGGACAGCTCCAAATTAGCCGGATTCTCTGAGCTCATCAGGGAATAGTTTCTGCTGCAGTTTATCTGCTGTAATCAGAGGCTCTATCAGAGAAACAATCTGCGGCTCAAAGGGTCTAATCTGTGGGACGCTGCTGACTGCCCCCCAGGCTCAGAGGCGCTCACTGTGCGGGATGCCTCGCTGGATGCTGCCCTCTCTATCTCTCTTCCCTCGGGAAAGCTCATCTTCTGGTTTTGCACTGGGTGTTATGGGGAATTGTGTGAAGTCACCTCTCCGAAACCTCTCGCAGAAGGTACGTGTGCCCATAGAATAGTACCTATAGCAAACGATAGGATTGGGATGATGGCTTAAGCAGAAACACAAAGAGAAAATAGCGTTACCATGAATCCTTTATGTCAGGGTAATTTTGTATAGACTGTAGGTTTAAAGACCCTTTTTATGTAAATCTGAGTAAATCCTGTTTAATTTTCCAAAGGGCCGATGACAAGTGGTGGTCCCTCTGCTTCCTCTAATTTACACCTGCTGAAATTCTCCTGACTATTCTCTTTGCCATAGCAATATATACAGCCATAGATTTTACTCTGTGTCCAAATATTATTTGGATGGTCTGGTAAACAGCCTGCTTTTAATTCCCATTTCTTTTTAAGGCTGTGATCGTATCCTAAATTTGTTATATGACCCATGAACCTGTTTGTGCATTCCCGAAGGAGGCACACAAACAGCAAGGAGAATGATGTCTTATAAAGGCGTGGGAATGGAAGGTCCGACAGGACTGGACTGAAACAGTTCCTTATATAGAGAGGAGATACAGGGGAGGAGGGAAAAAGAGATGGCAAGAGAAAGTGAATCTGGGAAATGTTCCTTTACCAATCCCTAGGTACACAGAGATAGATGGGATAAAAGGAGTAATAGGGGTTTTGAGAGGCTAGACACATGAAAAGGGTCTGATCTTAGGGAATATTTGGGGGTATAGACTGAGGATAAAAAGGGAGGCCACAAGTCCTTTAGTGACCCATAGGTCACGTATATAGAAAGCAACAGGACAGGTGAAAGCCCTTTTTTAATACTGTTCCTACAGTATCACTTGGTAACAATCTGTATGTTGTAAGATGCACCAGGAGGAGCGGAGCTGTCTCAGATCGGCACAGTCTGGGGAAGAGGGTGCTCAGGGGCCTCTAATGCTTTTGGCTCAAAACTGCGCAGTGATGCACAACCTACTGGGCCCGGCCTGTATATTCCTCCGAAAGGGATTCGCTGAGAATCGACAACCTGTACGTGAGTTCTGTCCCTTCCCTTCTGTCCCTTCCATCTCCCATTTCTGTGTGACCGGACCCACTCCATACATTTTAATGTTATCATAAACCATGTGACATCACCCATTTTCATGATCTTCCTAATAACAAGTTGTAGAAAAATGTTAAGTTATTGCTGAATGTATTGTAAGTATGGTGTGCTGATTTATAGCAACTTTGAGCAAAAGTCATGATTATTTCTTACTTTACTAGACACACATAAGACGAAATTCTGGTATTTGCCTTGACATATAGCAGACTTTATAACACTGTATTGTTGGTGACCTGTGTTTGGAAGCCTTGGACATATTTCCATTTTCACAAGTTTTGATGTTGTATTATTTTTATCACTTAAAACAAACGGTGAAAATGACATATATATATTCATGTAGCTCTTTATATTATCTTTGTGGGCTCATATTAATTAGTCATAATACCAAGAAAATAAAATGTGCAGAAGAAGTTTGCTTTATATCCTCATTGCTTTTTTTATAACATTTATAAATATGTAATTGAAAATTAATAGACTGCTTTTCAGCTTATTATAGATTTTATTCGTGAACCTAAATATCTGATATATCATGCTTTTCTATTAGTCATGGAAGGTATTTTCGGGTCCAGTAATTTAGATTGCTTGGCAGATAAATAAAATGCTTGGCTTATCTTTCCATCGGATCCTATAAATAAACGGAGACATCCTTTTCTGGATGATTAAGAATAGTACGTAAGATGCACTGTATGGAACATTGCCATTTAATGTCCCTAGCTGAATATTGCTGTTTTTGTTGGAATTCTGCTGCTCAACCACTGGGCTTAATATTTGTAACACTGTGCACGACATTTGTTTCTCTTTTGTTTCTGAATACTTTATAAACGCACAGGTTAAAAGAGCAATATTCTTTAAACGTAGATACAAACTGTGATAGTTTATAAGGAAGAACTATGCATTTTTTTTTTGTTATTTTTAAGGTTTACAGGTTTATAATCTGATGTTGTAAACTAATTTTTGTAACCTGTATAAACTTATGTTTAACCATTTTAAATGGTGTTTTCATATTTTTCTTTCTAGAGAGGGTACTGGGCTTTCTAAGAAGTCCAGCAATGGTTTTGCATGTGTTGACTGTACGTAATATTCTATGTGTTCCACTGCACATAGAATATTCAAATGGACACCTGTGGCATAGGGAGAGATGCATGTCTCCCAATAATTTAACTTCAATCATATAAGCAGTTTTGTATATTGCTGTACAGCTCAACAAACAAGCTTTTTGCAGCAAAGTTGGTAAATCTTTGAAAAAACCTTTCTAAAAATATCTTTGCATTTAACTAGAGTTAAATATATGATATTATTATACAGTATATTTAATACCCAATAAAAAAAATAATTTCCAACATACTGCATTATAAAAAACAAGTACAAATAAGGTATGATATACATAAATGTTTTCATTCTGATTCACCCAATGTGCCCATTTTACATTGGATTTAGTTGGAAAAAGTGTGAATCAACTTTTACTTCTGATTCATATGTATTTGTGACTTTTAAGTAAAAGCTGGCTGAAAAAAATGTATAAATAGACCCCTGGTGTGCAAATAAATAGTCATCTACAGCTTCCTGCTTTAAGCATCCGCAAAATTCCTCTTTTTGCTGTTCCAACTGCTGCGTCAGAACATTACCTACTGAAGTCAGCCAAGGCCAACACATAATAGGACAGCACATGCTCCATACCGCAGGCTTCATTTTAAAGCTCATTCATAAAATGCAGCAACCTGTAGTGGAGTATTATGAAGAGAGGATATCAAGATTCATGATAAATGGGACCCTTATTGACTTACAAAATACTAATACTAATTCTAATACAAACCTATAATGAAATCTAGGTCAACAATACAGTTGAATGCAGTATGTGTTCTCTTTTTATTTGTTTACCCATTTTTAGAACATTATTTATTCAAGCCAAGTTATACATATATTACAAATCCCAAAGTAAAAAATTTAGATATACATAAAAAACAAATATTTATTAATACATATTATAAGGCAGGAATCCAACAAATCCAAAACTGGTGAGTTAAGATGCAACTTAATACAATTCCTTTCCATCGAGGAACTCCAGAGGTTAAAAATTAGAATTAAAATGGGGGTCTACCATAGTTAAGTGTGAAGCAAGTCCAGTAAATCCAGTGTTATACTAAGGTACAAGCTATATAGTGTTTAGTTGGCTGCGTCCAGGTGGTTTTTATCAATTACTACAAAAATAATTTATAGATGTGTACAAAAATTGTTGCCAATAGAACCACTTAGGGAGGAATTTTTCCTGAGTTAGTCATACTGTACTGGACTTGTTTTTGTAATGTTGAAGACGTTTTGCAGCTTTACAAGTCACATAAAAAATGATAAATCAGGTTGGAAAGCCGAATGTGATTAACCACTACTAGTCATAGCAAAGAGGTAACCTGCAAACACCAACCCTTTTGTCTTTAGGTGTTGTTTTTCAGTTCTTGATCTAATGAAGTAATAGTCTGCTTGCAATGGGCGAAAGCCTACTTCAACCAGCTGCCCAAAAGTTGACCCCCTTAAAGCACACATGCTGTATCTGGCCGATATCATTATTTAATCCTCAATATATATTCTCTTTTAACGTATCATTTAACATATCATTTTATTATCAGAAATAATTAAAATAAAGATTTAAAAATGACTGAAAAACAAGTTCTCAGGATACTTAAACAATTACCAGCATTCAAAAATGAGTGGAGAAGGAAAACTTCACTGTTGTCTGACAATAGATGCCTAATGATCAAAACCTAAACTCATTCCACTAGAACAAACCCTCTCCCAGCTCCTAAGTAACCACAACAGTTTAGAGCGCAGAGCATTGTAATTGTATGCCATCCTTAGATACTTTTAAGTTATGATGTTGTGCACGCTCATGAGACATGATACATTAGCAGCATGAGGTCAGGCAGTTGGAAGAAATAATTATTTTATTCCTTTGCCTGTACCTGTGTTATACTTTAAGATGGAATGTTCATATTTTTTTTTTATGAGTTCTATTGTGTATGTTTCATGTACGGCCTATGGTTGTAGTAGCTGTATAACAGGCATTGGCAAGCCTTAAACTAAATCGGAAAGTGTGTGAAGTTATGTGGAGCCAATTATTGTACGCTACTGAAGCCAGTTTTGGTGTTTTGTAAGAAAAAAACATGTCCCCATCATAAAAAAATTATGATTTTAGGATTGTGGATCCAGTAACCTTTATCATAAACTCAGCCAGAGGCTTTGTACATTTACATGGTCTGTGAGAGTCTGAGTGAATTCAAGCAGACCTAAAATTTACTGCAGGCCTTACATTATACCATGTATAATATATTGTGATATAGTTGTTGGCATCATATTTACCTAAAATGTGATTTCTCTTCAATGCTTTATATATTAGAAGCTATGTAAGAATAGATAATTATGCCTATTTTATTATGAGATGGCAATGAGGTGACAAAGTACAACATACATATGACAAAATCACCAAAAACATACAAGCCTCAGCAATTACAGACCTTTCCCTTGTGACCACAGACTTTTGTGCATGATTGTTGTACAGATTATTGTAGTTTAGCCATTTAATCCTGTTGATTCACTGACTGCAATGCTTTCCTCTTTCTCTAATCTGTGTTTCAATATGTTCTGTTATAGGACAGAGAGCTGCGTCCAGAGGAAATAGAAGGTAAGCAACACTTGTGTGTATAAAGAATACAATATAATATAGTGGACAGTATAATAGTTTCTGTGGCTTATAAATGCAAGGATGTGCCAATATAGAATAGTGTATATGTATACCATAGAATTAGTGACTCATTCCTAAACATTAGAAGATATTTGCTCATTATTACTTTCTTTTACCATTTCTTCCATATTTCCAGTGATCCAATTCTAAAAGGCTCTCTGTATGGAGAAACTTACTTTTTTTCCTTTAGTCAATCCTGAAAACAATATGGTATTACCTTATGATACCATATAATTGGTAACAGTTAAAGATAATATCACCTGATAGGAAAAAAAGCTTTCATATACAAAACCTTTGCTTCATTGAGGTATCAGAAAGTTTTTTTTATAATGTAACCTGTAGAAAAGTTGAATACATTCATTTTTTTGGATGATTCATTTTTTTTTTTATTCAGTCATTTAGAAAAGCACTGTTGACAGTGTTTTAAGAAGATCTAATTTGTAACTAGCTCTGTCCCTGAATTTAAACTAACTTGCTTGAACTGTAAGCATCTCACTATGGATTACTTGGGTGTGTACATAGGGAATGTAAAGTATGCTCAACAAAAAAACTGAAATGTTTCATGTGAAAACTGTAAACCAAAATATATACCCGTATGCTAATGGTAATGGTGTTAGATTTCAAAATTATACATGGTGATGAATAGAACAGCCACCATGGACACAAATAGCATGACCTAGTTGTCTGGGTCAGATGATTCAGAACTTTTAAATGTATCCAGGTCATGAATGCATAATCTATTCCAACTAGCTCCTTGCATGACACTCATGAAAATGAAAATGAAATGAAAAATGACTAGTTGACCTCACATGTTTTATACCTTTGTATTTGTTTGTTGCATTTTTTTTTGGAATTTAATATAAGTGTAATTAGTATTTTGTTGTCCACAGAGCTCAGAGAAGCCTTCAAAGAGTTTGACAAAGACAAGGATGGATATATCAGCTGTAAAGACCTAGGGGATTGTATGAGGACCATGGGATACATGCCAACCGAGATGGAGTTAATAGAACTGTCTCAACAAATTAATATGAACCGTGAGTCATGTCCCTGTCTCATTTTAAACTCATCAGTTTACAGTAGTGATGTCTGATTAATAACTTAAAGCGGACTAATCCCACATATTCGTCATGACTTAGAAACAAGCTAATCATACTCCATTATGCAAAAGCCTCATCAAGTATTAGAACATAGAACATAAGCTAGGGGCTGCAAACTGAAGTATACATTCAGTTAATCAATGGATAACCTTATCTACTCTTTTTCATCCCTTTCATTATTTATAGTTGGAGGTCATGTTGACTTTGATGACTTTGTGGAGTTAATGGGTCCAAAGCTTCTTGCAGAAACAGCTGATATGATCGGAGTAAAGGAGCTTCGAGATGCCTTCAAAGAGGTGAGAGAAGCTTGAAAAACCCAATCCTTTTATGTACAGTCATTATTACCAATTGTGTTAATATTTTGTATTGTTTGTATTTATATCTTTTTAGTTTGATACCAATGGAGATGGAGAGATCAGTACAAGTGAACTACGGGAGGCAATGAAAAAGCTTTTGGGACAACAAGTTGGTCACAGAGACATTGAGGATATCATACGTGATGTTGATTTAAATGGAGATGGACAGGTGGATTTTGAAGGTTAGTATAACATATATTAGGATCCACTGACTAGACTTTACAATAAAATAATCTACTTTGATTGGCAAATGATAACCAGTAATGTGTTTACCAAAAACAAAAAATGAAAGGGTTCCTTATTGAAAGAGCAATATTAAAGATTAGGGATAAGAATATCTAATTACCATTAAAATTATGAACCTGGATAATTCAGCAAAAGCAATGTAACAAAAGATGTTGATCCTACCAACCTGAAATATTGCTATGGTAAGATGTTGTCTAGTTACTTTTAATGGGAGTATAGCTATCCCGTATTTCTTTACAGTTACAAATGTTGGCTAGAAAGAAGAAGTCTCGTATTTATGTTTGTTTATTTTTTTTTTTACAGAGTTTGTCCGTATGATGTCTCGCTGACCTCAGAATTATTGTCGATGTTACCCACTTGACTGCGCTTCTTTGAAGAAGCTGTGCCTCAATCCCTCCACTAATATCTGGACTTGAAAGGGCAGTGCCCACATCAGCCATAACTTCCCTATCTTGGAGGCACCATGTTTATGCCATGTCAGTATTCTTGTTGTGGAATACAGCATAAGTCATTCTTCTTGCTGATCCCACTGACTCATAGTGTGCCATCCCACTCCCAAGAAATGTGATATCAAATGTATGGGACAAACATAAGGGGGCTTACTTCTGTCGGACAGCCTGAGAAAGCCTACAGGATTCTGGGAAGAACAAATTTGTGTGTGCATGAGACAGTGCCCATCATGTGATTTTTAACTCCTAGAGGATTTGTGCAATATTAGAATAGAATCTGCTTCCTGGATTGTCAACTATATTAATTAAATAGTCAATAATATCTATAAATGTTAACTTGCAATGCAAGGACAGTGTAGAATACAGGTATGGACACAGCTGTTACATACAAATAGATATGATTTTGCTAGTATGCACTCAAACATCTAAAGATTTATCTTTCTAGCTGTAATACAGTCACTACTATCTCAATAGCATATTATCTCAAGTAATAAATCAATCAGATAGTCGTACACAGCAGCAAGAAGAAAAGTGTAGGCATGAAGCCAAAATTTTAGGTATTGGGACCAAACATATTACAGACGTAATGACAAAGTAGCGGTACTCTGTTCCATTTTTACCTTACTCTTGTAATATTTTCTATATATTGACACTAATACTTCATTCATAACGACTGTTATAAATAAGGCTGCTTCTTACCTGGATGCAGTGCACAAGGTTTGAAGTGGCCCCCAGGAAGCCTGGGAAAAATCTCCGGTGTGCCCCAGTCAAATGACCCTAAAGTTAGTTTTTTGTACTGGTGGGCTCTTGCCTTACAAAAAAATGCCACTGTGCCAGGAATGCTATGTGTTCTGGTGGGCCCTCTTTGTCTGGTGGGCACCAGGTTCCCATTCCAACTCTGCAGTGTAGTAAAAGGGAGTGGGACACCGTGTGAGCTAGTACACCAATCAAGCATCATACACTTAGGATTCACTGCCTCTGCCATTACTGGAAATCTGGCGATAAAAAACATTTACCCTTGCAGTGTGGAAGTTTTGATTTAAGGTCTACTCTTTAAAGTATATTTATAGAAAAAATGTGTTTCAGATAAAGAAGGGGTGTGTTAGGACCCTTTTGTTTTTTTTTTTGGTGTTGTCTTTGTCCTTCTAGGTAGATTTACCTTTATTCAGATCTATTTGGCCTGGTGGGCACTGTTACCAAGACAGAAAATGATAGGAAATCCAAAATTATAGAGCTGTCACTATAACATTCCTAGAACCTACTTGGCTGTATGCAGGGAAAATGAAAGTTCTATCACCCCAATTTGACATTAACACAAAAAAGTTCTGCACATACATACACGTTTAGGTCAATTTATAAAGCAGTGCACTTGACTTGTACACAGGATTCACTGTAAATCGAAACATCAGTAAATTATTCACTATCATTTCATTCACAAGGTTGATTCACTGCATCATAAACATTCCCGTTTATGTTGTATCAGAGAAATGATCTTCTGCAGATCTTGTCAAGAATTATTTCTATGGGTACTTTTTGTCAACGAGTACTTTGGGCATTTACCTACAGTAGGTATTGCTAATAAATAGCCTGTTCTCTGCAGTTAATAAATAAATAATTAATTAGTTATTAATGTAATCTCAAGCAGCAGCAGAAAATCCGTACACATTTATTAAAAATAGTCTAATTATTATACTTGTGGCAGAGCTAGCAGAGCAACAACTTTTTTATTGTTTATGTAAATTATTTTTTTTTATGTAATAAGAAAATATGATATTTATTGAGCATTTATTTCCACATATGATCTGCATTGCATTGTGGTTCCTGGCTGATTCACACCAAACACAAGTAGTCATTTGGACATAAAAATGAAATAGTATTTCCAAGAACATCTTCTTTTAGCACAATGTGAGTTCTTTAATACCGTTATCCCTCAAGGTTCCCATGACCCTGACAAATCAAATCAGCTTCACATCTTTCAATAGCCTACAATATTATGTGTATCTTGTGTCATAAAATTGGACAGCACAGGAAACTTACCCTGAGGCTTGAACTAGCCATTCAAGTTACCAGCAAATCCACCATGGTCCTTAGGATAGATTGGATCCCTCCAGCTAAAGTGAGACTAGCAAGCATGAAAACATTTTATCCTTGTGTCTCCAAGCCATTTCTTAAAATATTTCTATATTTAGTGATAGAATGTGCATGTTACATATTATATATGTCATAGTGAGCACCTATAACACTCCTTGATATTACCCACATACAATCCTAGTACTTTGGATGCTGTGTGCATTATGTGTTTGTTCTTAGTTTACTGATGCAGATAAATTTACTGAATATTCCAATGATCTCATTTTCATAGACTCAAACAGTGCCAACTGCATCAATACGGCATTATCATTTTATGTGTACTGCATCTTTATAAATATTTAACTTGGTACTCAAATAAATGTTGTGATTACATTGCTACAACATAAAAAATATCCATATGCATACACTAAAGAATCACAGAGCAAGCATTTCTTCCCAAAGGATTTATGCACAGTGATTCACAATACCTAAAAATTCTGCAGCTCTTATCAGCCATGACAAGGACAAATACAGTATATCCCATATGGTAAATTTGGGTGCTTCAGAGATCAGCAACATCTAGTCTTCTTTTGCTGACAGTTTTACTTGATAGTTTATGTAGGGAATGATGGTTTTAGCTTGTTTCAGTGAAAGTATGCTAGGCCAGCAGAGTTAACACTATACTTGTATATATCAGTTCCTACTGCCTATACATCTGTTAAAACAAGCAAACAAAAAAATCACAGTATTCTTTCTGAAAGGTAACCTAGTATCATATCTCTGCCAATCAAGTTTAAAGATCTCCAAAAATTAAATATTTGAAAGGTCAAATTTTTATTTAATCTGTTGAATGTAAGAGACATCAAACTTGTTGCCCCCTTTTTGGATATTGTTGGCCAAGGCTTTTTAGACCATTTGAAAATGCCAAATCATCTCCAGATAGTTGACCACAAGTATCCCAAATGTACATATTACAATGGCCAGAACGTAACAGTTATGGTATACTAGGCCACTTTTTGAATCATCTGTCACAGAGGTTAGAGTTCTTTTTTTGCAACAGGCAACCTGCAAATGTCTTGCGTCATAAATGGGCTTTCTGTATTACATTTGCACCTTCACACTCCTTGGAAACAATCTGTGTCTGAGATGAGCTTTCAATATTATGTTTGGCTTGTTGGCAAATCTTCTGTGTCTGGTATCAGTTTTCCAGGAAAAGACTAGGAAGCACACAAAAAAATTCCTTGTATGTCCAAGTCATTTTTTTAACGTTTCTATATTCAGCGATAGGATGTGCATGCTACATATTATATATGTCAAAGTAAGCACCTATAACTAGATTTTCTGGATGCTTCTTGATATCACCTCATAAAATTCTAGTACCATGGATGCTGTGTGCATTGATTTATGTGTTTGTCCTCAAATCATAGTTTACTGATGAAGAAATTTTAACCAAATACTGCAATAGTTTCATTTTCAGATTCAAAAAGTGTCAACTACATCAATACAGCATTATCATGTTATGCGAACTGCTTCTTTATTATTTAACTTTGGAGGAATGTTGAGATCACATTGCTACTACTTAAAAAAAAATGCTTACACACACCTTTTAAGCACTTATTCCCCAAAGGATTTTGTGCAGTGATTCAAAAAAATGAAGTATTCTGAAGCTTATCTGCTTTGATAAAGACAAATGTGGTGTATCCATCTGTCTGAATTTGGATGATCCTTGGTTCAGCAATGTCTAGTCTTCCTATACTCATATGTATTTTCATGATATTTTCATGATAAATACTTGGTTCCTAATTTTATGATGGTTTACTAGCAATTCTACATACATTTTACAGTGTTTTGTAAAGAGTGGTCCCTACTTCTTATACATCTGGTGTCATATTTTAGAAAAAATGTGAAAGTTATATTTTCCATGAATTCTTCTGTAACCGAAAAGTCAGATTACATTTAATCAAATAGATGTAAACCACAACAGAACCGGGGCTCCTTTTTTGGACATTGTAGGCAAAGGGTTTATATATCTTATAACAGTCATGCATAAATCCTTTTAAAGAAAAACCGAGTTATAGCAAATATACACTGTGGGTGAAGTATGAATGAATTTTAGTAAAAGGAAAATTGATGATACCTTGGGTTTTAAAGTCCCGTTACCTTATTGTTCATTTATTGTATTAAAAAAATGTACATTTTTTTGCTTTGCAAAACGAGCTGATCCCAGTTTTATGTCATTTTGCTTTTATGTACTGCAGTGGATTTGTGATAACCACAAGTAGCTGGGATATACATATTACAATAGCCAGAAGGGTAACACATCTGTATTAGGCCTGGTGTATTGGGAATCATCTATGTGAGGGATAGATGTGTAAGAGCCCTGTGTCCTAGATGGGATTTCTGTTTTATACTTGGCCTCCTAGGGCATCCATTGTGTTGGGAATAGGCTTTCTTTATTACACTTATCTCCTTGGATATCCTAAGGAATCCTGTGTGAAAAATGAGCGTTCTATTTCACACTTGGCTTTTTGTGAATCCTCTGTTATGGGGATGTGCTTTTATTATGACACTTAGGTTTTTGGAGATCGTCTGTGTTAAAGTTGGATTTCTATGTTAAACTTGGCTCCTTAGGAACCCTGTGTGTTGATAATGGGCTTTCCATAGTACACATGACTCTTTGTGAATCCTCTATGTTGTGAATAGGCTTTAAGTGACACGAGATAGGCTTCATTGTGTGGACGAGATGGATCCCTGGAATGTTAAAAATAGGCTCTCTATATAACATTTGCCTCCTTGAACATGGGCTTCATTAGACATAGGTTAGTTCCTGTACATCTGCCATGGCAAAGTTTTCTACTTCTGGAATGTAAACTGGATGAGACAGGTTTGAGAATGTCGTAGGGTTGAAATAGGTAAAGATGGGACTTAGAGTGGACAGTAATAGAAGATAATCTATATTTTTCTTTTACCAAACAAAACATCAAGGTCACATGTTTAATTTATCTTTATTTAAAATGTACATCAATAACATTATGTTTTGATACAGAGCTAGAGGGGCTTGTTATGTAGAAAGCATATTATGATATCCACATGCAATTAAAAAAGACATGCAGATGTTACACGATTACATAATAAAGATCACACAGCTGTGCACGTGCAGTTTAGTAATCTGGAAATATATTTAGAACAGTTACCATTAAAAAGTAAAGCACATTTGCTTTATTAACAATAACATAGACTATGGGTAGCATGCCCCTCATCTGTGTTTGCAGAAGGTCAGCATTTCCCTTTGACATCATTATCCAATTGGTCTGCTAATCTCAATGTGTTTATCTGTGAGCCGCTCTAGGAAAGGAGCCATCCACATCGAGATTACACTGTCTAACAACACAGCTTGCATGAGCAGCAGAGTCTCGGTTGGCATCGAACACAATTCATGCAGACCCTCTTTATTCAGGTCACTACATGGGTTACCGCAAGGACACAGATAAACGAGCTGTTCTAGATTCAAGCTGTGATGTTATTTTTATTCAGGCTGAAAATAAAAAATGCAGCTCTTGTTACATGGATGACTCACTTTTAAAAGAAACACATTTTTAATCTGAACTACCTCAACTTGAGCTATAACAAAAAATAATTTTTTTCAGCAACACATGCCAAACAGTAAACCCAACTTATTAGGATAACACTGGTATGTGTTTTAATAATTTGGAAAAAATGTAATGAAAATATAATATTATTTATATATAATAATGATTTAATTATAATAATTTTTAAATTATTATTATATAAAAATGACATTTCATACGGAGACAAAGAAAATTGATGTATAAACTGATATTTACCAATTTATGTTTATGACCCTGGTAAAAAGAAAAATAGTAGAGATGACCACCACTGTCTATAGAATTTCATTGCTTAAGAAGCAAAAAAGAAAAAAGATCCAGAATATGATGGTCACAGTTACTAACAAGTTAACATTGCTTCAAACTAAAATACAAATATACAATAAGACCCTGCTTGTGGTAAGTAGACTTTGCATCCAATGTATGAATTAAAGTACATTAGTAATGAAATGAAAATGCAATCTGCCATTGCTGACCATCTTCTAGATAAAAATGTTAGGTACCTGGTTATCATTCTGATCGCAGTACTTTGGGCAATGACCTAGAACTAATTCTATTTTAGTATGTATTTAGTAAGCTGTATACTTTAAAAATATTGAAACCAGACAGCCATACCACTAACAGTTTAAGAGATCAGCAATGGCAGCTTAAAGATTTCTCTCAGTTTGCTGAACTGAACAGCAGAGACTCCTACCATATATAGCCGCTCCGTCGCTCTCCCCCCTCCCCTCTCCATAGAGCATGAACGGTGCTGTATGTACAGCATCGTTCATGCATCTTGCAGCCCCTTGTCGTTGGAAAGGATCGCGAAAGATCCTTTCCAACGACAAAAATTGCAAGTGTGTACGCAGCTTTATTCTACCAAGGTTTTCACCCTTCCATTTTCCACTACTATGCTATCCTATCACCCTCTCCCAAAAATTGCATCCCCAGCCCTAGACACTTCCCTCTGAATGTTGATAATTTACAGAAGGGATCTGATACTGATTCTTTTTTATTTTGTAACTTGAAATTCTATCTCAGTATCCTGAAACATCAACAAGTTAGAGAGTAAAGAGAGGAGGAGGTATGAAACTTAAATCACTCAAAAGCCTTTTACATATGGAGGACATGCAGCAAAATCATGTCCTTACAGGGAGACCTTCCTACCTAGTGGCATTATAGATGTGAATGTTCATAAAAAAACAATTTAACAGTTTGTCAATGCATTCGTTTTTGCATACTGAACAACAAGTGGATACTCCCACGTCTTAAAAAATGATAAAAATATGAATAAACCACAGTGCTTAAGAAGCAAATTACAATGCTCAACATGCAAATAGAGAAGGCCACTGTAACTATTGTATGATTATTGTATTATAAATGAATAAAAGATGCATTATGTAATACAAAAAATGCCTAAAAGATTAGTAGATTACAAAATTATATATGACATTTCAAAAGTAAGAACCTGCTAATACATTCACAAAAACATCTGGTCCAACTCAATGAGTTGTCATATTAATGAATAACTAGGCCTAGTTTACAGGAAAAAAATGCTAATTATAGTTTATAATAATTACAAGTGATAATCTCCACATTACCCTTAAAGCTCACCTCCACCCTAATCTAAATTTAAAATAAAAAAAAAAATAACCTGAAGCATTAATTACTTTTGTTAAACTCTCATAACACACCAGGTCTCAGGTCATCCTCCTCATGATCTGTATCGTGGGAAGGTATGTTCCTTAGTGGCCACATTTTTTCCTGATGACATGGGCACTGTCAATTAGCTATATCATCATTACTGGTCCTAAATATTTAAGGGTGGCATCACAACAGGCAGGCACAAGAACAGCCAAAAAAAGTGGTGAGCTAAGAAAGAAACTTCTGGTCTTCAGTTGTCACTCCTGGAAAAGGCAAAACAGCCGTCATGTTACAGTAAATTCAAATGAGCAGTAAATAAAAAACAGACTGAATGTTGAGGATTTGGTGAGAAAAATTGTGGTGTTTTATGTCTATTACAGAAATAACTGTGCACTGCACACAACTATTAGCAAAGGTTTTATTTTCTGGTCCAATCGTTCACTTTCATTAACATAAATAAAGGATAAATTAAATAAAAATTTGTATTATAATAAAACATATTAATAAAAACAGATATTTTTTTATGAAGTATATTTGAAAGAAAGATAGATATGTGAAGATCTGCTTCCTCATGTAGACTCAAAAGAAAAAAAAATATTAATCAAAACAATTTTAAAAGCTATATTTAAATAACTAAAATGCATATTAATAGTTTTAAAAGTAGGAGATAGGAGACAGAAACAGCAGGGAAAAAATGAGTTACTATATAACTATTTTGAGTCAGAAAGCCAGGCAAAGTTCATCACCTTAGGATCCAAAGATATTTCCCACATAGAAGTCCTATTTTACTCCAATAGTTTCAAGAAGTTATGGCAATGTCACTCATTCATACAATTGGTGACTTTATTATGGCAAAGCTGCTTTAATTTTTCTTCCTTAGTTACTTTAACTTTCAGTGTGTTGAGTGAGCCAAGGATAAAAAGCAGCAAAGGAATTACAGTATATGTTAGGTCAAATGTAAAAAAAAATATATAAAATATATATATTATAAAATAAAAATATTCAGAACATCATCTGCTTTTTACATTAGCAGCTCGGAACCCAACAATGTAAAAAGTACAATGTAGGCAGCTTTCCTATTAGCTAGTCATTGTCAAGGGAGTACTGACCTTACAACCAACATTCACAAACAATTGGGATGCTCACCTCTCTTTAACTTGTTCGAAGGTCAGCATATGCTAGATTAACATTTTGCTTGAGCACAGGGTGAATGTATACAATTAGTATGAATCTATCCTGCCTACGCTACACATTCAGTGGAGATAAAGGGCTTTTAGAAGAGGTATTTCTGGGGAGGGGATGTATACAACAATGTAATAGACGAGGAGCACAAGGTTTGGGGGAACATTTTGATAGTGTCATAATATAAACATTAAGAAGGTTATCCGTGTTCTCTGCTTTTTTGGTTTCACTAGCACTATACATAGAGTATACGTAGAGCACATATTCTGTACCACTTGCTTGGTGCCCAGTATTTGTTTATTAAAAAAAGGGCATACAGACAGTCCTATACAGGCAAAAATCAATATATCAATATTTATTTTAAAAATAGAATTAACCATTATACTCATTAACCTAATACTGTCAGTTCTGCAAACAAACCTTGAACAAACTCCAAAGTGTGCTCTATTTAGCACAATTGATTTACCTATTCCTAAGCCTGCCAAAAGATTAGCTAAATATATTTTATGAGCTGCCTTAGTTAGTCCTTGGAAATCAACTTCTCATTTGTATCCATGATCCCTAAACTCAGTTGGGTAAACTTACATGTCCACTTAAGAATACTTTAGATGTTTTTGACCAAACCTGGAACCCCAGGTTAAATCATCTAGTAACCTGACATGCCTTTATTGTTCTTTTTTCATCCCCTTTCCTTTGTTTCTTTCCCTCCTCTCTTCTTGCCCACTTATAATGTTCTTTTTTTTTCCAAGATTTTTGCTTGAATGTTTGCCAATATTTTGTTGAGTTTTGCTATTGTGTTGAATATATAAAATTGTTAATATTTTATTTATTTGGTTTTACTGACTTCATTTCTTTACTGCCCTTGTTCAAAGGGTAGGGAGGGGTTAGTTGGTGCATAACATTTGTTATGCTCTTTACTTTTGGATATGTAACATATCCTCACTGTGTGAAGCATCACAATGCATAAAGCAGTAACATTTTACTGTTCCTAACCACATACAGCCGAATCTGCTCTATGCATATTTTATGACTGGTGTCTGCTATCATGGATGTCTGCTATACATAGCAGAATAATCTCTGTGTATATATTTTAAAACTGGACTCATACTCAGTACTTTACAGTACATTAATGGATGTGCAAATGAGGAATATATTATTAGTTGTTTACAATGCTGATTGACTATTCTTGAAGTGGATTTGCTCTTTACTATTTACTACCGATTTTATAAATTGAAAAAAAATGTTTTGTATTGTATGTTGGTTGATGGGTCATATATAACACAACAGATGTGGTGAGAAATCCAAAAACTTAAAGGTGTACTGTAGTCAGCATGAAGAGATGAAAAATCTTTCAACACAGACATCTATCCTGGTGATGAATGTAAAAGAGGATAATTCCTATTTCTTTACGGAAATAACTTCTCATTTCATGGAGACAGGAAGTAAAAGAAAATCTTTGGAATTCAGACAGCAAAATATACACCTAAAGGGTGCTTACCATTCCTCTTCTCTGTCCAAAGAGAAATTTGAAAGAACCCTCGACTGTATTTATGCACTTTTTATAATGGGTTCAGTAAATCAGTGGATCAATGTTCTCCAAATTGCTGTAAGAACAAAAACAGAACTGTGATCTGAATTCAGTTATTAAACATTTACCAATCCAGCTGCACATGCCACATATCTTAGTTCTCCTAAAAAACGTACTAAAGATTTAGCAGGGTCCCACACATCTGGGAGTGTTGAATTCTTGGTCAAAGTAGACACAATAGTAATGTAGGAGATGGCAGATGGAAACACAGTGCACAGCAGGGTCCATTTATTCAGCTTGGCACTTCAACAAAGCAATGAAGAAAAACAGGGAAGTGTCAGCAGGATAAGTTAATATACATTTTTTTACACTTTTTGTATTAGTGTCAGAAACTGAACTCCAGGCAAACAGCTCACTGCAGGGAAGAAATACACATATAACAGCTGGTTATTACGACAAAGGATTTTTATCTGTCTATCAAGGCCTGAAATTTTCACAGAACTGTCCTACAGCACAGCTAGGTCTAGCAGGGAAGGACACGTGTTCTTCATTTAAATTTATACTTACAGGTTTAAACTTTGGAATGCCCTTCTCAAGCCCACCCTTGTACAGAGGAACAGCAGACTGATTAACTCTTCTCTCTGTGCCTCCACTCATCCCTCCTATCAGCATGTTCCATGTATAAAACAATTTGAAGAATTTTGTGACTTTTATATATGTCTGCAGTTCAACTTTAAAAAATCTATTTTATTAATTTACTAGAATAAAGAGAAGAAAAGTATACAAGAAATATGCTACAACAAACTTGTGAAAATGATTTTGGAGCTAAGAGCTAAGCAGGTAGACCCTAATAAAAGAATGATGTACTGTTTCCAAACCTTCAGGTAAAACATAGCTTGACTACTCTACCTTTGGAGTAAACATAGCTTGACTACTCTAGTAAATTTCCAGATGAGAACATATTAACAAAACTTTGAAATGTAAAATGAAGGAAACAAAAAAAGAAAATGCTTAGAGAAACAAAAATGGGAGACAGGCCAGGGGAGGTGAAGGAGAAGGGGAAACATAGAGGGGGAATAGGGTTGGGGGAGAAGTGGTACGTTCTCAACCAGGGCTAAACCCATTCCTAATCGCAAAGTCAACATATGGACAAAAAAAAGGGAAAGTATTCAACCCAAAAGATCTAAGAAACAAGGTAATTCTTTAAGCATAGTCCAGGGTGTCCAGCTAATAGAATATTGCTCTCTATGATCCTCCTCATCCACAGCTAGTTACTCCATATATTTTATATGGTTAAGTTCTTGATCATCAAGTGATCTACGTTATCCAAATCAAAAAACGAAAATTTTGGCTATGCATTTAATGTACATTTAGTGTACATGTAAGGAAAAAACATTTGAAGTAAAATGGCCCCTACTTTATATTGTATTCATTTAAAATTAAATTGTAAAATTTTTAAGTTAATAATTATTAAAAAATGTGAGCAGTGATGTTCTTTATTGCAGAAGGAACAAGTGTGTTACCTTCTGCAAAATAAAAAAAAACTATTTGCCTGATCAATTTTTTTTATTTACATTCACCTCTTTGTGTCTCTTCTGTAATAATGAACCTTCATAGTGACAATTTTTTTCTCAGAATATTTTAGTACTACACCACCAGGGGATTGCATACCACTTGTCAGGGTCTACCCTTTTCATACACTTTCCTTTGCCCCATTACTATAACAGCCTCAGTAACCAATATTATGGCACATGAAGCTGGAGGGGACAGGCAGTGGTCAGAATTGGTCAGTGGTAGTTGGTCAGAATTTTTTTCTTAATTAATGTCACAACATTTTAGATCCTGGATTACTTTACATGTGAGCAGAGATGGCATGCAGTACCTAGAGGTGCCCATTAATCACAGTAATTGGTTTTTTATTAACAATTCTCTTTCACTTGTTTGCTTCAAATTTAGCAAAGGAACTTATGTTATTTTTAAAAATGTACTTGTAGAACGTTATGACAAGGATTCTCTTTAATTAGACTCCCCTCACCATTGGCTTATTTTGCAATGAAGCATTTACGAAAAATAATTAACAGAGGGAAGCTGGAGGAGTGGACATAGTCAGTGGTTCCAAATATCTGTAGATACTTATTTGAGTAAATATTTTAAAAAGCATGTTTTTACATGTTCCCATCTGCACTTCATACATTAGTGAAGCCATGTAAAATGTATTAATATACTGTAATAGATCTCCTGACTGTGCCTACAATGCTTCCTGTAAAATCATCAAAAACACATTCTAATTTCACAACCATGATTAAAATGTCACAAAACTCTAATGTGGGATATTTCTTGTAAACTAAAACTTAAAGAGACTTTCAACTTTAACAAGCTAAACAATTTCAGGTGCATCAACACAAAAGCCATGTAAAACTGTACAGTTGCCTACCATGCTAAAGAACAGGACCCTTGCTCTCTTTGTGGAAGCAGTCATCTCGCTGCAGAGGTTCCCTTGAAAGAGCTCTTCACCAATCAAAGCTTGTGTTTTCTGCTGATTATAGTGCTCTAGCTCTGACTTATCAGGATCATTGGATCTTTCAGAGAGGCCAGGGCTTCGACACAGAAACCAGGGTCATCTATGTAGCATGCTGGCAGCGGATAGACTTTTTACTCTGTAAAGGCTTTTTCTGTTGTGATGCATCCTGAATGTAAAGTTTTTAGATGATTTAAACTAAACGTTTACCTGGCTTTAGGTCACACTGTTGCATTCAGTGCGCCCTTTTCCAAAACCAGACTTACCTATGGAAAAAGTAAATATAACACAGATAAAACCTTCACATTTTTTTGGCACCTCACCCAGATATTTATGTAATTTTGTTTATATGGGTACATTTGTGTTCATCAAGTTCTGTACCACAAGTTCAGATAAAAAAAAGTGATTTTGAAGGCGTTTTTCACATATTTATAGCAAGAAAATCATAATATTTACAACATAATTAAAATCAACATTTGTTGCTTGACAAACTGAACTGGCAATAGAACATCATCCATTTGCAAATTGTTATAATTTTTTTTGTCCCCCAAATAATCTTTCTATGTTTTGCAGATGGGCAAAGCTGCTTCATCAGGAGGAGAATGTGCAGAAACATGCCATGTTACATATACACAAGCAATGCCAAACCTGACCATGCACTAAACCCTTGGTACTTTATTTGTAATCAACCAAACATGGAAGGAAACTGGGAGAATCCATATGACCAAAAAACAAAAACATAGCTTTAGTGGAGAACTTGTTCATCAAATTCTTTCTATTATACATGCAGTGTTTCCATCACTATAATCAATGATTTTGCACTGCAAAAACCTTACTACTGGCTCCACTTCTGCCAAAACCAACACCCAAAGGTTCTGTGTACCTTAAAGTACAATAAATTCAAATATCAAGGCCACAATCTATTGCAAAGTGAACCTATTTCCACTAAACTATAAAGCACCCCAAAAATAATGACACTCAATTATCAGTCAAAACTTAAAAAAACAAGATACTAATCAGATGTTTTAGCTCTAATAGATGCAATACTTCCTGCCAAGTATTACTGACAGCCAACGATAACCATAATCAGTTTAATCTGACCTTTAGTAAGCCAGATCTTGAAAAATATCAGACAAACTGATGGAAACAGAAACAAGGGTGTCAGCACTGGAAGGCTTTCTCTCTGCTCATGATTGAGCCATTTAGCTGCTGTAGCAAAAGGCTGAATCCCTTGAGGCCAAAGCTAAAGATGCAGAAAACTGCAGCTGCCAAAATCAGAATCCTAGATCTCCCAAAAGGAGCTGAAAATAGTTATGTTTCCTTCCCAAAAAAGTACATCAATATTATTCATGCTGTGGTCAAGAAAGAGTTCAGAATACTAACTTTCTTCCCACTCTGGGGTGCTTTTCTTTGCTCTTTTATGATATCTATGGTATTGTTCAGGGTTTGATTTGTAATAGTAATGATGACACATTGGTCATTTTATTCAGGTCTTCACAGATCTATTTTCAATGTGAATATTTGTAAATTAAAGAAAAAATGATGCACCTTCTGGATGCTTATACACTCATGAACATAAACTGTTAATTATGTGGCCTGTAAATTAGTCTTAATATATTCAGAATAGAATAAAGACAAGTCAGTATTTTTTAATATACAGTTCATGGTAATTATATTTGACGTGTGTTCTCCTTAATGTCTACTGTTTGTTTGCTTAGCTGCCACATATAAAATACATTATGTGTGGAGATTAAAGTCCAGAAGTTTCAGCCTCCATTTACTGTCCTGCCAATCACTGTGCATTTTACCACGTGTATTTCCCTGTACCCTGTGTCCTTCCATACAATACCAATATGTTGTGTTCTTTTCCAAAAGCTAACAAATGTAACTGTCCTTGCTACTCTAATCTAGCCGTCTCTTTGAAAAATATGGTTAACTATGCAGCTAAAGTTCATTAATAAAGCATTAGTTACCTACAGTACTGGGACATCCATATGCCTAAAAAGAGCTAGAAACTACTATTAAGGACTTTGCAAGTCCAGAGTGTATTTAAAGATGATCAAATAGTCCTTAAATCTTATAACAGGTATGTTTAGGAGCTTCATACATCTTCAATTAATGTTTAGAATATTTAAATTGCTTCACACCTAGATAATTCTACTGTGAATATCTAGTCCCTGGCCTGCCTTTACCACTTTCCATCCCTACTACTAGCCACTAAATGTGATGAAAACGGGCCCAAATGGAAGTGCAGGTAAAGTAGTAAGAGTGGCCAGATCTTGGCTTTCTGATCTCTAATAGGAATTGGCATAATTGCCCTTGGCATATGGAATCTTAAAATTAACTGAGGATACATGCACACTGTTATGTGCATAACTAATTATACAGTACACTAATACTTACCTAGTTTTCAAATGTGTTTCCTTAGATATCCATATCACTTTTCATCCATATCCATATCAAGTGATATAAACATGGCAGAGTTGTAGAAAAGTCTCCAAACCCCCACATTATAATGTCTAACATGTAACTATCATTTAAAGTAAAAAAAAAATAACCCTTAGAGGGAAAACAGTTGATCTCTTTGTGATCCCTGTCCTGTTGGTCCTGCACCATCCTGTCCTCCTTCTTTGTCCCGGCACGGGCTGGACACTGTGTGCCGCCATCTTTTTCTTTAGGTATCATCTTGGGTAAGCATCCTAGGAGGCTAAAGGATGCTTTTCCTGTGCATGCCCAACATCAGGCATGCACAGGAGGAGCTTTCATCTACTATAAAAAAAAATGAGGTTACGATCTCACAAACGCAGTCAGATCTGCATTTTCTTTTTTACATTTTCCAGAAATGCTCACCCAATCTGGCACCTGTGCAGTGCGAGATCAGGTGACATAAGTATTCCAGGAGGCTGCAGGCTGCTCCATGCAGTGTTTTTAAAAACAGAAGAGTCTCTTCAACAACTATTTTTTAAAACGGGTTTAAAAAAAACACATTTTTACCTAAAAAAAAGGATTATCCTTCCTTTTATATAAAGTAAAAAAAACACATTTTTACCTAAAAAAAGGATTATCCTTCCTTTTATATAAAGTAAAAAAAAGATAGATAGATAGATAGATAGATAGATAGATAGATAGATAGAAAGAAAGAAAGATAGATAGATAGATAGATAGATAGATAGATAGATAGATAGATAGATAGATGATAGATAGATAGATTTTAATATTATAGATAGATATTTAAATAAATGAAAGTACAATTATGAAATAACTAAATACAAACCAGGAATTATTTTGTTTTCTACAGCCTGAGAAGTGGCCCTGTATTAGGGTGGTATCTTTGTTCTATGTTACCTAATTTCAAAACATAGGGCGTTCTAAATCTATTTATCAATCATTCTCAATCAACATGTTGATTAGTTTCTTTCGATAAAAGATATTGTGAAGTACATCAAATGTGAGAAATGCTTTGTCTGCTCTCTGGGTGCAGTATTGGAAAAGAAGCGACAGACAAATTATAACGTTCAGCGTAATTTTTACATTATTTAAAAAAAGGTTTGGTAAGAATATTATATACTGTAGTCTTCACAAAAGAGCTAAAGCAAATCAGTTATGTAATAAAACAAATGAATGCATTTTAAATACTATTATTATACAATAAATACATAAAATAAATAAAGTAAAGAGGGTTAAAAGTTAGGGAGAATAAATGATAGACTATAATACTCATCATGCTGATTCTCTGCATGAGAAGCATCATACTAAAGCTACCAGCACCATACTCCCGGTGTTAACAATATAAACAAATATACTATTATTCAAATATTATGTTTATATAGGCCGTATTCCTCCTTTGCTTTTCTGTTGGTCAATAAGGTCATTTATCATGCTCAGCCACCAGTAATATGGCTGACTAGGTGAAGGAACTTGGATGCCATGAAGAGGTCAGTGGAGGACATAAACATTTGCATATCAGAATAAAATGGATTGTGGGGCTATTGGAAGATAACTTAAACTATGTTCAGGAACCACAATTTAATTCATATTCTCAGAATGGTCATTTTATTTGTAAATATTTACATTCTTTCTTTTTTTTGCATATTGTTTTTACTAAACACCTATGATTTGATAATTTCTGTTGAAATCATAGCAGTTTCAGGAGAGATGTATGCTGAAAGTCTGACAGATTGATATAGGAAAAAATGGATGATAAGAAGTAATTTTATAATAAAAAATTAACTTAAGGCTCAAGTATTAACTTAATTGACTCAAGGCTTAAGTTCAGATGGGCAGTGAGGTTGCAGTGCAGTATGATACATATAGCGTCTCAACTGTGGCCGCCCATACGGAATAAACGGGGGTGGTAGAGCTTGAATAATGTTAGCTGTCAAATTCTGCTATGCTGGCTCATTAGGAACCAGTATTGTTGCTGGGGCTGCCAAGTAGCTGGCAATAAGCCAAATCCTTCCTTAGAAAGTTTTTTATTTCCACAAATAATGTTTGATTCACTTGCAATGGGCTTTTGAACATTTTAGCATATTTGACTTTTCCAGGAAGAGTAATTTCCATAGCATAGACCCCTTTCCCACCAAACCCTACACGCACATAATAGCCTTCTTCTCTTCTAGGAGTACCTACCTTACCTTTTATGTAGCTGCTGTGGCAGTAGCTAAGGAATACCTAAATGACAACTCTGAGTCTTCTAGGGCTGCTGATTTCACATCCAAGATGGAAGCACCCAGCAGCAGTTCTGAGGCTTTACAAATAAATACCAATAGAAACAACAATTCTTCTATTTGATTATATGTGCATTCGAATTTATTTGTCTGACAACAGGGCCCCTTTAAGAACTGAATATTACCTTAATTTCCAAAGAAAAGAAAAATAAAACGAATTTGTATGATCCACAGTCAGCTGCAGAATATTCTTCATACTTGTAGAGAACAGCGCGTCACTAATCTTTATTCTATTTATACCTCATTTCTTGCTGTCTTCCTTTTTTTTTTATCTTTCTCTCAGAGCGCTTCCTGTCACTGGAATGAGGCCAGACTATGAATGGTGATCTAAACCCTTTTGAAGTGTGTTAGATTAATGGGGATTAGTAATCAGAATATGTAAATGTAGTCGGCACAGTTAGGAGGCAGTTTGGATATTGTTTGATGATTCTAAAATTTATTTCCAAGCTCTTCTCATTTGTCTCCTGAAATAACCACTAATACAGCTTGATGTAGTGACTAACAGATTCTGCAAACAAAGATGAATTAGGCACTTTGTCTTTTTTTAGAATAAACATCTCACTGTAAAATATTGTCAGTGGAATAAATAACTGGCTATTTTGCATTATGTAAAGTTCATGGCATAAATAAAGACAAAATGTGACAGCAGTATGAAAGACATTTGTACAATTTTTAAGTGTAACGTGCTTATTTAATAAGGCTGGGCAAAGTGCAACAGCTATGTGCAAAGTACAGAATCCAATAGCAAACGGACTTCACCTATTAACTATAAAAACTGAATTGTGTCTTCCTGCTGTAGATGACTGCAATTAGCAGCCTTTGTACTTTCCTAGCTTGAATATACAACATATTGCCTAGCTGTAAAAAATCTTGACTAGGGTAGCTCGGACCTTTGCCCCAAACCTCCCCCCCACACATAAACTTCTCCCACTTGCCAGCCCCTCCCTTTCTTACACTCTTCCCAATAACACACTGCAACCTGTTGCATTTAAAAAGGCTGGCAAGCAGCCGTTTATTTAACAATAAATTAACCAACTTAACAATTTCCATAAATTTAACTCTGCATATATATCTGTAACATACACTTAAAATAAACAACAAATAAATACCAAAATAAATTAACAAATAAATAAAATCCATGTAAACTATAAATTAACCCCTTTATTACCATAAAAACCCAATTCCTAACAGAATCAACCATTTTAACCCAAACAACTAGGTTGCAGGTCCGGAAGGTAAAGTCGGCAAGACCATTACATCTCCAATCGTGACCAATACCGTCATGCCACCCTGGCCCCTAGCAGCACAGCACCACCTCAGGGGCCTCCACCGTTCACCACTTAAAGGGGGACCCCACCAATTTGGGTGCCCACCACCATAATTAACCCAGGACTCTTACCTTCCACCAAACCTCAACCGCCACGGCGCACAAGTGGGATCCCTCACGCCTGCACGCCCCTCCACACTGGAATTGCTCTCTGCAATCATCCTGTAATCCAAGACACCACAAATCCATTCCAATGGCGTACAAATGAACCCCATCCCTCCTGAGATACCGCCAGGTATCCTCCTCCAGCTCTCGGTGACGCACCACTATACCGCCATTCCTAGCCACAAACGCCTCCACTTCCTTATTAACCTTAACCCTAGCTTTCTTTATTTTCTCCACTGATCTGGCTCCCCTCCAACTAGTCCTAGCAACAATGTCGGACCATACCCTCACCATCCCAGGAAACTCCAACCTTAACCTCAGAAAGTCCAACTTCACGTCCTGGACCAATCCTTTCATCGCCCTGCGCCCCAGATCGTTGCATCCCGCATGCATGACGATTACATTCAGAGGCCTATCCAGCGCTGCGCACCTCCCCAGTTCCGGCACCATCCGACTCCACATCATGCCTCTAATGCCAATCCAGCAAACAATTGCCTCAGCCTGGGAGAAACCCAACTGTTGACCCTCCGGCCTGACTTCTGCCCTTTTTGCACCCCACCAGACGTAAGAGTGCCAGATAATCCAAACCAAGCAGCGCTGATCACCTAAGATGACAAACAAAATTAACAACTGCCCCCCCCCATTATTCTTTGTCTACCACCACTTTAACCCCTTACAAGCCACCCTACCTCACAATAATTGAGGTCTAATATACAATTGGAACCTTCTAGATTCCCACCGCCCTATACGTCTAATAGCTTCCTCACCCAGTCCCCATCTGGCGGCCTCTGTAGCTGCCCCAATCCGAAATAAATGTGAAGAAAAATTTTCCACATCAACTCGTAACAACCCCAAACACCGTTTAAAAATCGCAATAAAGTGAAAACGGGACAGAAAGGCCCCATCTTCATGTATCAACAGGGGACCCCCGACTGGCGGCCTAACCCGAAGCAACTCCTTCACAGCCTCCACCAGGCAAATCCTCGATCTACCCCCCAGTCTAAACACCCACATTAGGGGACCCCCGACCGATCTGATCCATTTTGGACCGCCTAATCTGCAAACTGACCTCATTACCTAAACATACCCAATCTTCCCACTAACCAATTCCCCAATTTGCATTGCGCCAAAAAACGCTATACTAAATGCCGCTGTAAACAAAACTTGCTCATAGCCACTTGCACAAACCTCGCCCAACTGCCCTACCACCCGCTGCAACAACTCAAATGACACCGGCCTCCTCCTATCGGGCACCCTCTTTCCTTTCCTGTACCCCTTCAGCGCCTGCCGCACCACAAACTCTTTAGTAGGATCCCACCTCCCCTGCCACTTGAACCAAAAGGCAATACCGGCCAATAACCTGTTAACTGCTGCCACCAACACCACCCTAGTAAATTCTCTAACCCACCAGTAAAACAGCACATGTACTGCGTCACCTGTGCCCCCCAACTGAGTACTGAATAATCCTTTCCACTCCCTCCACACTGTCGAATACGCTTCCCAAATTCGATCACTCACCGACCGCCGATCACCGATCACTCATCAATCCTCTGATAATCCCAGCGCAATTCTTCCACAGCCTCTCCGGACAAGGGTAACCGCATTGCTCCGCCTCTGGTGCCAACACGCGAAACCTGTCCCACTGCAAACGAGACAAAGCATCAGCGATGACATTGCACACCCCCGGAATGTGCCGCGCAAAAACAAAAATGTTGTGCTGCATACATCTCAGAACCAAATGCCTCATCAATCTCACCGCTGGCATCGAAGACACTGAAAACTTGTTAACTGCCTGCACCACCCCCAAGTTGTCACAATAAAACCTAACCTTTTAATTAGCCAACTCCGCCCCCCACAATTCCACTGCCAAAACGATCGGAAACCACCAAATCTCTAACCAGGCCTCCTTCCACCCATTCCTTAGGCCACACCCCTGCGCACCATTTACCTCTAAATACACCCTAAAACCAGCCGCCCGCTGCATCAGTGTACAGCTTCAGATCTACAGCATCCACCGGCCCATCCAACCACAACGCTTTTCCATTAAAGGAAAACCCAAAAACCAGTCCAAGATCGCCAAATCTCCTTGCACCTCCTTTGACAGATGCACAAAATGCGATGGCGCCTTAAACCCCAACTGTAGCCACCGCCAAGCGCCGACAAAAAACCCTTCCCATCCTTATAACCCTGCATGTGAAATTGAGCTTTCCTAACAAAGATTGCACCTCCTGCAAGAGCATCTTACGCCTCCCCCCTGCCATCTACACTTCTGTACTTAACGCTACCAATTTGTCTTGAGGCAGCCGACTTTCCATGGCTACTGTGTCCAGCTCGATTCCCAGAAAAGTTAACACTGTCACAGGTCCTTCCGTTTTGTCCGCTGCCAACGGCACCCCAAACCTCTCTGCCACGTGTTGCAAAGTTGCCAACAACACCCAACAAACCGAACTACCTATCAACAAAAAGTCATCCAAATAGTGAATGACTGATTCCACCTCTGCCACGGTCCACACCACTCATTCCAAAAAGGTGCTAAACTTCTCAAATAAAGCACAAGAGATTGAGCTCCCCATGGGCAGCCACCGGTCCACAAAATACTCACCTTACCACTTGCAGCCCAACAACCACACATACTTTGGATGAACTGGCAGCATCTGAAAGGCAGCCTCAATGTTTGCCAGCCGCCTTTGCTAGCAGTGCCCCCTTTCCATACCTTCTTACCCCAGAATCGCCATGTTGAAGGAAATATAAGCCACAGCACATACCTCCGGGTCAATACCATCGTTCACCGACTCCCCAGGAGGGAAGGACAAATGATGTATCAACCCAAACTTACCTGCCTCTTTCTTAGGAACGAGCCCTAACGGTGACACAACCTAACCGGCCATTGGCGGCGACTGAAACGGCCCACTTATTGCGCCCCAGACTTACCTCTTTTGCTAGTTTTTCCGCTACCACCTCTGAGTGCCTAAGAGCAGATTTCAGATTCTTAGACTCCTTCGGCGCTCCCCCCCATCGAACTGGGCGTCCAAACCCCTCTGTAAACCCTTTCTCCAACACCCTCGCAGTCTCCCTATCCGGGTACTTACCTAAAAAGGGGCGCATTCTTGCGACCTTCACTGATGTCACCCCCTTTTCCACCACCATCTCCCCCTCTGCCTGCGCCCGCCTTAAAACATTGCGAGAGTCCATGGTTGCCTCCTTACCCAGAACACTCGAGGCAGAATCTACAACCTCCCCCAAACTTACTCCTTCATTGAAAAGCCAACACAGTCCCTTCTTTCTTCTGGCCGGCAACCCAGTTGCCTGCTGACCGCCCCCCCCCCCCTGGAAAAGCTGCGACCCCCCCAGGCCTAGGGCCAGACATTATTCTCATCCGGAGACCAATATCTTTATGTTCCCACCTAAAAGACTACCTAACCGCTTTCCTTTCCCTAACCGCATCCATCCCTGTGACACCCCCATCTCCCCCTCTCTCTGTACTGCCCTTTGCCCCCAACTGCCCCGGCCTCGTACCCATTCCCCCTTCCTGCTCCCCCACACCCCCACTCCCCCCCCTTCTGCCCCCCTTTCAAGGCCCCGCACTACTTCCTTCAGACCCTCCAGCACCTCATGTACCCCCTCTAAGCAACCCCCTTGACCCGACCGCCTGTCACCCCCCACTCCCTCCTGTCAATCACTCACCCCCACAAACCACCTGCCCAACCTCCTTACACCCTTCCTCCCCCCTCCTGCAGCCCCCCAACTGACATCTTGCAATTCTGCACCAAACATCATTCCCCCCTTTCCACCCCACCCCAAACCTCCTGCTTACCCCTATTGGCTGTGTGTAGGGGTGACAAACACAAACAGGTTGGGAAACACTGATCTAGTCTGGCCGTAGAATTAGACATCTCCAAGCACTGAGCATATGTTACCACTGACCACTGATGCAGGTGCTGTCATGCTTGTGGAGACATGGCCACTAGGGGGCACTATGGCTTGCACAGAAGTGGTGTGAGCCCTGAGAAGGGCCCAGGCGCACAGTCTAAGCCAGAGGTACGCAAACTCCGGCCTTTAGCCTGGATATGGCCTAGCCAGTATTCCAGTCCAGCCTAACACCCCCCTTGTTATTTATTGTTAGATCCGGCCTAATTGAATTGTCGCATTATGTTCTCTAGAGCCTCTAGTGGTAAGGATGTGGAGCTGCTGGTTATTGCCAGGTTGCGGTCTTCGGGCACATCAGGGTGGGCGGGATGATCGCCAATCAGAAGAAATGTCAAGGAAGGCCAGGGTCGAGGCAGGCAGCAAGCAAGAGGGGTCAGGTCACAAGCCAGGGCTCAAATACCAGGGATCCAGGAAACACACACCAGTGACACAGGGGCCAGTGTGGACACAGGGAACACAGGAGACACAGGAAGTAGAAGGAGGCACAGGTTACAGGGGGATAACCACAGACAGAGAGGAACACTGCAACAGTACAGGAAAAAAGGCTGGGAAATGACACACTGGGCAACAAGGGGTTAACACGGGAGCTGGACAGGGAAAGCACTGCATTACCAGCAGGTGTGGAGGAAATGGTCAGCAGAGCTAGGAAGCTTGGCACCAGTGGAGACATGTTGCACGAACGCTGAGTGCTGTTTCTGAACTAGCTAAATACCCAGGGATAACAAAGAGGCTATTTCCTGATTGGCCAGTGGGATGGACAAAACTGATAAAACTTGGAAAAGCAGGGACGTCCAGGGTCAGAACTGCCTGCATGCGCTTTAGTGTGGAAGAGGTGAGTGTGACAGGTGCATTATTCACTCCTAATTACACAGGGGTATTTTTAAATTAAAACAGAACTATAGTTCTGCATAATTTGCGAACAGACAGATAAGTATATTTTATTGCAGAAGGGACAGGCAATTGCCCTTCTGCAATAAAATGTTCTTACCTGTCTGTTAGCAATCTTTTTTCAAGATGCCAGGATATGCTAAGTCTCCTGACATCACACAAGGATGCACTAATCCGGCTTAGCCAATCAAGATGGCCAAACATCCGCCACCCTAGATGAAGGTAAGTGTGTACATGATGGTGCAAGGACATGTGAGTGTATTTAAAAACAATGCTTGTCCCTTCTGCAATAAAGGACCTAAATGCTTGTAATTTTTTATTTTGAAAGTCTAGTTCAGCTTTACCTGACAACTGTATTTTTTACTTGTAAACATGCTTTTTACTTACAGCTGACAGCGAGTTGTGTTTTGCTACCTCTGATACCAGATAATGGTTTGCCTTAACTGACCATTGATGCATGCACGTTTGAAGCAAAACTAAATCCTGCTATACTCACCTGTTCCTGTTCCCTTGCAGGGTGCTGCCATCTTCTGTCTTCTTCACTTCCTCCTTGCAATCTTTGGCCATCTTGATTGGCAGACCTGTGGGAGTTCGTTCTGTCCCTTTTCTCCATTTTTTTTTTTTTATCACCACTACTGTGTTTTAGTTATTTATTACTCCTACTGATTAGCAACATGGTAACCCACTGACCTCCTATTTATTATTCATACTAACTACTAAAGCTGAGGCAAATAATATTTGTACTGACCACCCAGTGAAGGATGCAGCCAACACAAGAACCTTCACTGATCTCCAAATGCAGGACCTACTGACCAAAGCCCTGCTTGAAAAACTTTAGGGGTTTCTTGGTCTAGAGTCTTGACTATGCAAAATTCTCTTTTATCTATATTTGAGTATTATAATTTTTATTTATTTTTTTAGTGTCTGATTTATTAACCTCCTGAGCGTTACACTGAGGTCTAGATTTCTGTACCAAAAGTGATCCACTGTTTTTCATGAAAATTTTTTTTAAATTGTAGACCTGTAACTTACAGAAATATGTCCGAACAAGGGTTCTAGTAGATAATATGAATATAAAAAATGTTTGAAACACGGTTAAAGCTCTCTAAGACTGGAGAGGATAGACTATCATGGGAGAACCTGGGTGATCCACCAAACCAAAAACGGATTTCTTAAAATCATTTGTTTATATGCTTTGCTTTTGCAGTCTCCTGAAGTATACATGCAGCTCTTGAGCCTCTGTGTGGTGGCTCCCTTCTCTATTTACCGCTGCCGGCGGTAACACTTCCACTGCCAGGGCAAACAGGGAACATTCCCACTCCTCCCTATGCATTGCGGAGGAGAGGGATTTCCTTTAAGGGGCATTACCTCTCCTCCATATGCATTGCAGAACAGAGGGATTTCCCTTCAGGGGGCGTTCCTGGTGGGAGCAGAGCCATTAGGGCAGGACTCGAGAGACAGTCCAGCATAGTATACTCCTGCCTACCCCTGAAATGGCCTAGTGGCCAAAAAAAGTTTGCTGACCTCTGTTCCATAATATGCTTTAAAATGACTGCAACCAGTATTTCAACAATCCCATCATGCATCACACATTCATAAAACAGCAATCGCACAACAAAACAAAGGCACTTTGTGTCTAGTGTTAAAAAACATAAAAAAATAAAAAAAGGCTTTTAGAAATATGAAATTAAAGGAATATTTTAGAATTTTGTAGAGCTAGAATGTCCCAATAGTGAGATTTCTGGAGGTGAGAAGATATCTTTCTATTTTTCTGACAGAAGTAGTGCATTTTCTGACATAAATGCAAGGGTGCCAATATTTTTGGCCATTACTGTATATACGAATATATACAAATGTATACGAATATACAGTATATATATACATATATATATATATATTGTACTTGAATATTCCCCCCAAAACACAATAAGATACACACTTTTGTCTCTGTAAAGCTCCGTTTGTGAGATAGTCCCTTTCCTCCAATATATTTCCACTTCTAGCCTGTAAAATGGCATCAGGTCTAAAGGCAGGAAGTGGGAATATTTGAGGAATGAGACTTTGTTGAAATGAGACTTTAGACAAAGTAAACTTCTAAAGCTAAGCTTGTTTCATAAGAGAGTTTTTGTAAAGCCCAGGTATATCTCAGATGCATGTAGACAGGAAGTGGGAATCTATAAAAGTAAGTAACACAGTAAGTGTGTATCTATTTGTGCTTCATAGGAGAACATAATACTTTAAAAAAAAAAAAAAATCTAGAGTTCAGGTACACTTTAAATAATCGTATATATATACCTATTTACATATATAGTACATGATGTACTCCTAGTTATGTATGTGGTTGGTTCTTATATTGTATAGCAAAGGACACATCATACTCCTTAAACGTCCTAACAAACTCCTGTTTTAATTGTCAAGAAATCTGACTATATATTTGAAAAAAAAAACCTCAGTGCACCATGGAATCTGCCATTAATACTCGCTCTTAGTTACTAAGAGATGATCCCATTAACAGACTCACTAATAGGATCATCTCATTAGCAGAGACTTTCACTGAAGGATTATCTGTGAATCTCGATAATCTTAGCTATAGATCTCTGTTTCTGGAAATGTATGTTGGAACATAGAATAGAACATCCATAGACACATTATGCAATGTATTCTAGGCTATAGTGATAAACCAGGTATTTCACTGGTCTTCACCAAACTGAAATCTGATCTCTGCACAGGTTCAGCCATGGTTTCTATTTGCATTATATTTTATGGAATCTTATTGGCAAATAGATAATTGATGTTAGAAAGAACAAGAAGGGATAGGAAATATCTACAACTGGACAGCAGTACAGTTAGGAGCTGCCTTTTGTTAAAATGTGTCAGATGGATGATGGGTGTCTTATGAGGACATACAGACAGAGGTTCTGGTTTGATGACAAAGCAGAACCAACAAACACTCATTTTGTTTTAGGATGTTCTTAGGATTCCATTGCTTTAAGATGCAAACCATATGACCGGACAGGCATTGCCTAATGTGACTTCCTTCCTGCTGTAATTTTAAATGAGTAGTGCAAAAAGTTTTTTCTTTTTTCAGCAACTTCTTGAGCCCAGGATTTGATACAGTTAAGTTATCTGACCAGAGTGCTAGTGTGACCTGTGTGATCTTTATTAGAATTAGTGAAGCTTTTATCTAGTTGCAGATCTGAATGTATATGCTTTTTACTTTTTTGCTTGAATAAGTAGCATCATCTCTAAAAAACATTTAACACATGTTGATATTAAGAGGACAACAGAGTTGATTTACAAAAGCTGTTTACTTATTTACCTCAATTTATTAAATAAGGTTTTGAAATATAGTTTCCTAAAAGACTGCTAAAGCAGCATTGTCAGCAAATAAATATGATAAATGAAAGAATAGTTGATAGAATGAGGAAGACAAACTTTCTTTTGATTTTTTTTTTGTATTGCTTAAACCTCTTCTTCTACATGTAAAATACCTTTTATGTAATAAAAGTACACGTCTATAATTTCATACTGATTGAACATTTTACAGAACTAAATAGGAAAACAGGTCCAAAATTTTTTACTGACAACTGTCAGGGACCATTCAGAAGCATGATTTTGTACTGATAATTGTCAGGGACCTTTCAAGTAAGTAGGGTGCAGGTCAATGATTTTACACCAAGTGAAATGAGAACAAAGGAAGGTTGTGCACTTTCCAATAGAACTTTTCATCTGTGAATGCCGTAATAACATGTAAGGGTTGGCTAAGGATACGTACACATGTGCAATAATTGTCATTGAAACAAACGATTAACGACTTAACGTTTGATAATCGTTATCAAAAAAACTGCACAATGACAGGCCAACGATGCCGATGAACGAGGAATGTTGCTCGAAACGAACGAATGGCCTGGTGGATCTGTTTGGGTGATGACCGTTCATTATCTATTGTGTGTAGAGTGGTTCAGTGATCGTAAATTGTTCTGTAATACACTTTCTCCGGTACACATCACTTCCTTCATCGTTCAGCCGTATCCAGTGTGTGTATCCATTATTGGCGGATTATATTCAAACGATCATATGGATACAGCATGTACAGAATCGCGCACTATCTGATCGTTCAAAATAATCGTGGATAATCTGTCGTTAGTTTTCTAATGAAAATTATTGCACGTGTACCTAGCCATAGTTGTAAAGTCTTTGGAACAAATCATCTCCAGCAGCTGGTCCAAGGCTACACACACATGTGCAATTTAGGTGATAATTTCTGGCATAAAGGAGTGTCAGATATATGAATGAGCGCCGGTTCTGATTTACGGAGAAAACGAGCAATAGGCCCCCTGCTGTGCTTTGCGCCCGTGACTTGTATAGCGATCACTCCCCATTGGTTGTTAATGGATCTGTCCAGATGGATCCATGAACAATATCAGGCAACTTCTGTACACATGCTAAATTCTCACCTGAGACGAGCACTGGCATTCATATTGGCCAGCCGTGTGTAAATAGCCTTACACTTCTTTATTAGTCACATGACCATAACAATGTTTAAACACTTAAACATCAGCTCCCTCATCTGGAAACTGGAAGGATCATGTTTTTCCTCTAATATCTGGGAGAAGCATTTCATGAAATATCTGAGACATGAAATGGATAACAATTCAGAATGTGCAGCTGTCAAGGTCTCGCAGCTGCAAAAGCACATGGTACACGTGTATGTACACACTCAGCGCCGTTGTCATGGCGACTGGCTTCCTGAATGTCAGCATCCCGTATACTGTACTTGTCCCACAATGCCTAGCGGGAGGACGCGCTGGAGCTTGTTGATTGGTTGATGTTATTGCTCGAAGGTGACTTGGTACTGCTGGCATTTCAGCTCTCCTCATAAGCGGGGTGACGGCTCTAAAATAAAAAGTCAATCGTATGATTTGTAACAAGCAGTAAGAAAAAAACTGGGACGTGATAATTGTACCCGGAAGCTCCATTTACTTCCGTCACCCTGCAACCGGACCAACCGGTTTTTCCCCGGCTCAGACAAACTTTGTACTTTGCTCCTGCCTTGAAACCGAGTGTTTCCTTTGGATTGGACACGTTTCATATGTATTATTCGTAGCCCAACCCATGCCATCTCTTCTGACCAATCAGAAGCCAGAGAGATGCACCTAGTCACCACAGGCGCAATGAGTGTTTGAAGCCCGGCAGCATCAAGTTAGGGTGTCTCTTTGGAGAGAGTGAATGAAATGTGCGGGCTGCTAGGGGCGGCGGAGTGCGGGTTAGCCGCCTGGGTCCGGTGAAGGGAAACGACTAAGAGACGGGGCCGCGCTGCCAGTGTCTACGTTACTTGTTACACTAGGGTCAGGCGTAGGTTGTCACCCGGAAACATGCCCGGTCGGCTGACGTTATGGGGCCCAGTGGCCGCTCTGCTCTTCTGTTTGCTCGCTCTATTTACCACACAAGCAGCCGGGCTAGGGGACAAGGTGATCTGGGCTGTCAACGCCGGAGGCGATTCTCATGTAGACGTGCACGGCATCCACTACCGGAAGGACCCGCTGGAGGGCAGAGTGGGCAGAGGTGAGTGACAGGCCGGGGGAGGGGAATGTGATCACTGCAGGGATCTACCTACAGGATCACATAGATCCCCAGCCAGCCTCCTATGGGTGATCATGCAGGCTTAGTGACAACTCATCACAAGCATTCAGCTTGTATTGTGAATGGTAGATGTGTAAAACACCAAAGTGATCAATTTCACACCCCTAATAAAGATCACCCCCAATGCATTGAATAATATTATTCTGCTGTTCAGGAACTGTGCCCTAGAAATGATCAGGAAGTGAATCTGTGGAACACATGAAGTGTATGGAGCTGTGTATAGTTCATGTGCTCTCACTTCCCTCTATGCTTGTGGCCATCATGGATTTTCTGGTGCAGAAAACCTGTTAGTGTCAGGCATGTCAAACTCCCCCAACCACCCATTTACTACATTGATTTCGTATATTGACATTTCCTAATTTAGTGTTCTGATGTGGTAGTATGAAAATGTTTTTTTTCTTTCTGTTGTATAGCATCAGACTATGGATTGAAATTGCCGATTTTACGGTCAAATCCTGAAGATCAGATTCTGTACCAGACTGAGCGCTATAATGAGGACAGCTTTGGATATGAAATCCCAATAAGGGAAGAAGGAGAATACGTCCTGGTGTTAAAATTTGCAGAAGTCTATTTTGCACAGTCCCAGCAGAAGGTAAGGGTTGTCCTGTTCTTTCCTCGTCCCCCTCTGTTCAAGGCGTGACAGCTTGAATCTCATGGGAGCGCAGCAGATGGCATTTCTTTGTTGTCTATACAGGTGTTCAGCTCTTAGTGACAGCTCATATTTCTGCTACCCTCAGGTGTTCGATGTTCGTGTGAATGGCCATACTGTGGTGAAAGACCTGGATATATTTGACCGTGTGGGACACAGCACAGCACATGATGAAATCATACCAATAGTCATCAGAAAAGGCAAACTGAGTGTACAAGGGGAAGTCTCCACCTTTACTGGGAAGCTCAATGTTGAGTTTGTAAAGGTAATCGATAACATGGACTTACCGATCTGTTTAAAGATAATTAGGATTTACAATCTATGTTTTGTATATAATATGGTCCTGTAACACACTTATTTTACTTTATGCACATACAGATATAAGCAAATTGAACTGAACCTGTGACAAATACATAGTTCATTATCTTTGTAACCCATACCCTAGCCCTTAGTTGGTTATGTTAATGCAGACCTTGTTACTGTAGTACAGGTAGTCCCCGGATTACATATGAGATAGGGACTGTAGGTTTGTTCTTAAGTTGAATTTGTATGTAAGTTGGAACAGGTACATTATTTTAATAAATGCAATTAGGACAGATGTTTGTCTCAACATATTATTAGACAGCATGGTGTCAGTTACTGTAAAAAAATCCATCACTGTGAGCTAATCACAAACAAAGCAAAAAAAATCTTTATGGAGCCTAGACATTCACTAAATTCTGGAGCAAGCTGTACTTTAATGTGCAAGAAACTACTACAGAGTTTGTCTTGGTCATTAGGGAGTTACAAGAGCTTGCAGAAAGAGCTCACCCCCTAAGATCACTGCTAAGCTGTGTTTAGCAAGAGATTTCTTCTGCAAGTCACGCAAACCGCCCCCTTCCCCCTTCAAGCCTCTGTTCTGCACACTGAGAGCAGGGAAGCCTGTTCCTATCTAGGAGGTGTCTGTATGTCCAATGTCCTGTCCTTAACCCGGGGACTACCTGTACAAATAGTCACAATGACTTTGAATACCCAATCATGCAAGCATTTATATGCACATTTGGGGTAATGCATGCTAAAAATGTTCAGTGTCTTGAATAAAAAATAAAAATTCAAGCACTTTTGTGATTTTTAGCGTTTTAATCTCATTAGGTCCGCTACCCCCTAGTGTGTTAGGCAATGCATGAGACATGCTTTGGTGTGCTTGGTTGCAGTTTTTTATTTTTTATAATGGAACCTCCTAATGCACCTTGCATTGCAGTTTGGCGGGGCAACACAAAGGTATGTGTTTCTGAGCTTTAAAAGCGCAACTTTTTTTTTTTTTAACTATGAGGTCTGTCAACTCAACACACCAATGCACATGGCAGTGCTTTGTTTTTTAAAGCCATAGTGGGATAAGTATCTTAATTCTCCAACCATCTGAACATAGTTTTTGATCGGTAACTGCACAATTTCTTTCTGATGTCTGTGTGTTGTGTTTTATGTCCAGCACTTTACTTACCTAGAGGTTGTTTGGTTTCCAGTAAGAAACCCCAGAGCATACAGCCATATACCAAGAAGGTTTTGTTGTTCCTTTTGAATTGAACTTATTTATTATTTTACATACTGAACAATTCGGCTTTTATGCTTATGTATAAAAAAAGGTTTCATTTGCATATTTACTATACATGAGCTCCTCAATTATTGCCTCTAGCTTTAAATACATATTTACTATTTTATTTTTCCCTTTTTTTTTTTATTTTATTTAGGGATATTATGATAACCCCAAAGTCTGTGCACTTTACCTCATGAAAGGGACAGTTGATGGTGAGTTACTTGCCTGTTTTTAAATGTTATCTATTTCCTAATGTATAGGATTAGTTGTTTTTTGCAGAAAATAGTAGCAAGTAAGCATTGGATCCAATGGCCTTAAGTCTGTATTAGTGGTGTCTGTTTGAGATCACTCAGAGTTCATTGACAGATGCATTTGATTGCCTCCTTGCTTTATGTGGGTTTTGCATTCCCGTAGATTTGTATAGGTGATAGAATTGAGCTTAGAAAATGTAAACATTTTCTCTATTTTGTGGAAGACGTGCTACGTGTTTGGCCCTGTATGACAGATGCTGTTTACATCAAAACCACGTCCTAAATTGTGTTTGCTTGCCATATACAGAGGTGCCGAAACTTCAGCCTCATCCTGGCCTAGAGAAGAAGGAAGAGGAAGAAGAAGATGAAGAGGATGAGGGTCCAAGTACAAAGAAGCAAAGTAACAAGAACCGCGTGCAGTCTGGTCCTCGTACCCCTAACCCATATGCCTCAGACAACAGCAGCCTCATGTTTCCAATCCTGGTGGCCTTTGGAGTGTTTATCCCCACACTCTTCTGCCTTTGCCGGCTATAGGAGGCTGGGTGCCATTTTTTTTTTTTTTTTTTAATTTTGCGGTTTTGCTTTTTTTTCCAGTAATTTTTCATAAACTACAGCAATGAAGCAGAAAATCTCCTCCTCTAAAACTAGAGGGGATAGGTAACCTTAAACAGGCAGCAGATTATTGTACAACATTACTATTATGACTGTGTTAAATGGCCATGGAGCAGCTGAAACTATTTAAATACCAGACAATTCTGCCAAACATTCAGGTCTGTGGTCCTGAGTGGGTTTTAAGCATCCAATATGGTAACAACCATAAAGAGAACTGCGCAAGATTTATTTGAACTAGTCTCTCTGAGATGGTGAAGCTTTTTGAACTATGGCTACACACGTTGCAACCCTCAAGATGAGCGTGAAGTTTTTCAGGGTACTGTTTCTGCATACTTCTGGATTCTTGGTGTAAACAGTCACTGGGTTTCAGTTTTCTAGACCACCAGACAACATTAAGCTGTATTCTGTCTGATGTATATGTATGTTTTGTGTGGGGTCAAGAGTTTACTTTCTCTTCATTAAATTTGTGATACCTTCATCACAACAGCTAGGACAGTCAGCTCGGCTTCTTATTGTGTTTAAAAAAAAAAATGGAGATCATCAGCGTTGGTTGGGCTATGTTTTGGTATCTGGATTTTAGAGCACAGAAAATTTACAGTTTCACCCTTTTAAGAGTCCTCTTTTTCATCTTCTTATTTACTTCCTGCAAAATATGTTGAGTCCTCCTTTTACATACCAGCCATCTGTGGTTTCATCTAAAGGATTTTTGTGATGGGGTTTAAGATATTTCTCCAAATGGTATTTAACGCCATCCTGCTGAAAATGGCTTGCACCAGAGCCTGCAGTTGATTTGCAGCACTTTTAAGGATTAGTTTAACAAGTGATCTTCCAGACTGCCAATATAGCACATATGACCTAGGAATTCCTGGTCCACAGCTTGTTTGGAGAACACTTGTCATTTTTGCTGCCTTGATAAATAGATACTTTTTTTTCTTTATTGATTTGCCTTTTTTATTTTGCCTTTGTGTGTTGGAATGTTCAGAAACTATGTCAGGCTTAATTATAAATGCAAGCTTAAAATCTCAAGGTCAGATGCCTTTTTAAATAGTTTTATGGTACAAAAGTTGAGTTGTATGAACTTAACATATGCCAGTCTGTGAAGTCATCTAATGCTTGCTGAGCAATATGGACTGAACAGTGCAATGAAGGAATTCTCCAAAGTTAAGTGCTTCTCCTACGTGGTGCTAATAAAAAGCTTATTTATAGTCAGGGATTTGATACCTAACAAGGTAATGATCCAAAATCATATGTCATTGGGCACCAAAATTGAGAATTGTGGCAGAATGTGGGTATAAATCTCAAATTTTCCTTCTGCTTTTGTCACCTGTAATAAAGCATCCAGTGGGGAAACTGACAGAAAGTGATGTTCTTATGCTGCCAAAAGATCCAGAAGTTAGTCTGGTCTCATCCATCCATAAATGAATGAATGAATAGCTTTCTAATTTTTTTAGTTTCCCATAGTGTTCATTTTCATCTATGGTCTTTGAAGAGCAGGCTACAATTTGCAAAAGGTTTGTAAACCTAAAATATTAAGTACTATTTTATGGTCTGGGCAACAGTTTCTTTTCTGTTTTATATCTTGCTTGCTCATGGAATTAATACATAGTCGGTACTATCTTTTTGTTTTGATAACTTGAAATTTATGGTGGCACTGTATATGGGTGGGGTGCGAAAATAGCGAAATTTCAGTGTGATTAGTGCTTATTGTAGCACAATAAAACCCTTTATATGTGGCCTCATAAAATATAATATCTTAATACTGTGTGGGAGACTTGAGTTGTGATGAATGGATCACTGGTCTTTTTTTTTTTTTTTTTTTTTTTTATTACTTTACTTTTGTCAAGGTACCAAATTGAAAATGGTACTATTTCTGGGCTTTCATATTACCCATATTGATTTTCAATGTGCGTTTGTTTTTTTTCTCAAGAACCATTTCTTTAGAGGTGGGGATATAGTTCGGCTTTGAACCTGTTTTTCTTGCAATATCAAATAAAAATGTTTTATTGCCTTTTTAATTCTTAGGTTTTTTTCTTTAATATTTTCGATTGGAGTTTGATAACATTAGGGTCTTTAGTGGATTAATTTGGTGATATATTCGCGATTAATTTTGACCAAAAATCATCTTAATGTTTCTGAGTAAAGGCTACTCCTTTTATCAATGTACTCCTTTCTTTTCCCTCAAGTACAAGCTGTGGATGATTGACGGCTGCATTGTTCTATATCTCATTACGTGCTGCTGTGGTATCAATCGATCCAGTGTATGCCCAGCATTACACCAGGGTTTCACCAAACACCAAGAGGCAGGTTGTTCCTTTAAAGCCAGGGTCATACCCAATGCCAAACAACTTAAGTCACATAAATGTGTTATCTAATTTGTACTGGCTGCCACTTAGAATTCTGGTATAAGCCAAATAGCCTGGCAACCTAATATAAACCAACCAATTGCACGCACGCTTTAATAAAGAAAGTAACTAGCTTAGAGCAATTTGCTTATTTTAGGCTAATATATACACTCAACAGCCACTTTGTTACACAACTGTTTGTTAACTCAAATATCACATGACAGAAAGTCAGTGCATTTAAACATGTATACTCTGTCAACACAACCTGCTGAAGTTTATTCTGAGCATTAGATAAGGGAAGAAAGATAATTTAAGTAACTTTGAACATGGTATGGTTGTTGGTGCCAAGCAGGCCAATGTGATTATTTGTAACACAAAAATTGTTTTTAGTGGTGGGGGGGGGGGGATGTCTTGAGGTCAGAAAAACTGGTGGAAAGGCTGCATTAACTCAACCACTTTTTACAACAAAGGTATTATTATTATTATTATTATTATTATTATTATTAATAAACAGGATTTATATAGCGCCAACATATTACGCAGCGCTGTACATTAAATAGGGATTGCAAATGACAGACTAATACAGACAGTGATACAGGAGGAGAGGACCCTGCCCCGAAGAGCTTACAATCTAGTAGGTGGGGGAATTTCACACACAAAGGATGTGAGATATGTAGTGTGGGAAGTAGTGATGGTTTCAAATGACAGAAGAAGCCGGGTAGGCAAGTTTGAAAAAATGGGTTTTGAGTGCTCTTTTAAATGAGCAGAAAGTAGGAGCAAGCCGAATAGGACGAGGAAGACCATTCCAGAGAGTTGGAGCAGCTCTAGAAAAGTCTTGTATTCGTGCGTGTGATGAGGTTATGAGTGAGGAAGTCAGTAGTAGGTCATTGGAGGAGCGGAGAGAGCGGCAAGGGGAGTATTTTTTAACCATGTCAGAGATGTAAGTGGGACAATAACTGTGTAGGGATTTGAAGGCAAAGCACAGGAGCTTAAATTTGATTCTAAGGTGAAAAGGAAGCCAATGGAGAGAACTACAAAGAGATGCAGCAGAAGAGGAGCGGAGCGAAGGATGGATGAGTCTGGCTGCAGCATTCATAATAGATTGTAGAGGGGAGAGTCGGGTTAGTGGAATACCAGCGAGAAGGATGTTACAGTAGTCCAGACGAGAAATGATAAGAGCATGTACAAGGAGTTTGGTGGTTTCAGGGGACAGGTAGGGGCGGATTTTGGAGATGTTGCGTAGGTGAAAGTGACAGGACCTGGAAATGTTCTGAATATGGGGGGTGAATGAGAGGGCCGAGTCAAAGGTGACACCAAGACAACGTGCCTGAGGGGAGGGCCGAATAACAGTGTTGTTAACAGTTAGATATATGTCAGGGGGGGATTTGGAATTTGAGGGGGGGATGATGATGAGTTCTGTTTTATCCAGGTTGAGTTTCAGGAATCGGTCAGACATCCATGATGAGATGGCCGACAGGCAGCATGAGACCTTATCCAGGACTGAGGGAGACAGGTCAGGGGTGGACAGATAAATTTGGGTGTCATCAGCATACAGATGGTACTGTATGCCAAAGGAGGATATGAGACTACCGAGAGAGGAGGTGTACAGAGAAAAGAGGACCGGTCCAAGGACTGACCCTTGGGGGACACCAACAGGGAGGAGAGTGGGTGAGGAGGAGTTACCATTGAAAGAAACTTGAAAGGAGCGGTCAGACAGATAGGAAGCAAACCAAGAGAGAGCAGTGTCACAGATACCAATGGAGCGTATTCAAAAGAGAACACACAACACATCGAACCTTGAAGCAGTAGCACTATGGTAGCAGGAGACCACACCAAGGTGCAAACACTGTTGGCTAAGAACAGCCACCTGGGACTACAATATACACGGGCTCACCATAATTGGAAAAGATTTGATTAGACTTTGCCTGTCTTATGAGTCTCAACTTCTGTTGCAACATTCGGATGGTAGGATCAGAATTTGTCATCAACAGCATGAAAGCATGGATCTATTCTGCCTTGTATCAGCTGTTGGTGATGTAATGGTGTAGGGGCTATTTTCTTGGCACACTTCTGTCCACTTGGTTCCAATCGATCATTATTTAAATGTCACAGCTAACCTTTATATTGTATGTCTATATGTTTATGACCAGTGTATACAAATATATTCACAAATATTCTTCCAGCATGATACTGTCCATTGTCCCAAAGCTCAAACTGATTTTGATGATGAGTTTGCTGTACCTAAATGGTCTCCAGTCACCAGATCTGAATCCAACAGAGAACCTTTGGGATGTGGTGGAGCAACTGCATGATGCTATCATGTCAGTATGGATGAGAATCCCTGAGTAATGTTTCAAGCACATCTATGCCATGAAAAGTTCTGAAGAAAAACAAAAGGGGGGGGGGGGGCAACCCTGTACTAGCAATTAATACCTGAAAATAAATGTATCTCTTGCAAATGTACTAAAATATTGGCTTTTTTCTTACCCTTTGAAACCTCTGTTTGTTTAGATTGTTTCCCAGTCTGATCTCATTAGTGGTGGCTCATCAAAACTAGCAGCTGAGTTATGGACTATTTACAGTAAATGCTTGGTCAGCCATGCAGTACTTCAGCCAGGACCATTGGGCTACACACTGCTTATAGTAAGAGACCCTAAAACTAGTGCCATGGCAGGTTAAAAATATGTGTGTTCTTTTCCAGGTTTACAGCTGATAAATGAGCCATCTATGTACTGGCCATAGATGGGTTTGTCTCTGGGTCTTGGTACTTTACAGACCTGTGATTGGGTATTCAAGCAATGTGCTGAGCCTCTTCCTGCTGTAAGTTTTTCTTGTGACCCTGGTGGTGCTGTAACTATCTGACATCTGTCTTGCTCAGTGCTCTCTGCGCCAGTGTGTCCCACTCTTTGTACACCCAGCAGTAAAGTTCATCATGCCTTGCATGATGCTCTGATGGGTGTGCCTAAATTCTGTGCCCTTGCTTCTTCTAGGGCTCACACTCTCTCCTAAGTGCTTTAGTACAATTGTTTTTCTACCTGCACTGGTCTTCCCACAATGGATTCCAACCCGTCCACTATAATTACTTTACCAAATAATTGGTCTGATGCACTCCAGTCACCTATGGATCCTGACAAGTTTCTGCCTAAAAGCCTTTGTGTCCAGCAAGGGCACAGAATTTAGCAAGGGCACAGAATTTAGGCACACCCATCAGAGCATCATGCAAGGCATGATGAACTTTACTGCTGGGTGTACAAAGAGTGGGACACACTGGCGCAGAGAGCACTGAGCAAGACAGATGTCAGATAGTTACAGCACCACCAGGGTCACAAGAAAAACTTACAGCAGGAAGAGGCTCAGCACATTGCTTGAATACCCAATCACAGGTCTGTAAAGTACCAAGACCCAGAGACAAACCCATCTATGGCCAGTACATAGATGGCTCATTTATCAGCTGTAAACCTGGAAAAGAACACACATATTTTTAACCTGCCATGGCACTAGTTTTAGGGTCTCTTACTATAAGCAGTGTGTAGCCCAATGGTCCTGGCTGAAGTACTGCATGGCTGACCAAGCATTTACTGTAAATAGTCCATAACTCAGCTGCTAGTTTTGATGAAGCCAGGAAGCCAGTCAAGTCTTAGTGAGCGGAAATGGCCACTTGGTGGTTCTTGTTTTTTGCCTGCTTTCCCTTGGTGGTTTCCTTAAGTCTGGTTCTGCTGATCCTGGAGCTGGCACTTTTGCACTCCTTGGGTTTCCAGCATTTGTTATTCCCACTACTTAATTCTGTTCCCTAGCTTGAATCATCCATTTTCATAAGACTTTGCTACCTCCAGAGTTCAGGGTAGAACTCTTGCTGGGCCAATAACACCAAGCTCCCCACATATCCTGGTGTACACCTGATGTTCTTTCCCACACCTACCATTTGCTGAATCCCTAAAAGAAATTTTATAAAGTTTTCCCAAACCAAGTCTCCCACCCATGCATATAAAGGTTCTCTTCCTCCATTTCCCAACCCCAGTGAACCATGGAGCCAATTCTGATTTTATAGTACAGTATGAAAATACAGCGGCAATTGGTGTATGAATGCTGTATACACCTGACCCCTGCATTTAGAGTTACCCTAACCTGACCCCTGTACTCAGGGAGTTACCCTAACCTGACCCCCGCACTAAGGGAGTTACCTTATCCAGACCCCCGCACTCAGGGAGTTACCCTAACCTGACCCCCGCAC
>NC_092863.1:44572712-44581036 GCF_032062135.1 Pyxicephalus adspersus
CCCTCACCATTATCACCCTCCCTCACCATTATCACCATCCCTCACCATCCCTCACCATTATCACCCTCCCTCACCATTATCACCATCCCTCACCACCCCTTACAATTATCACCATCCCTCACCAACACTCACCATTATCACCATCCCTCACCGTCCCTCACCATTATCGCCATCCCTCTCCGTCCCTTACCATTATCACTGGGCTTCCTGCTGTGGGCAAAGTCCTTGTAAGCTTCCATCATGTCCAGCCATGACATTGTCCTTTATAAGTGCCAGGCACAGCGTTGTGTTATTACAATGGTCAGGTCCTGCATAGGAATCCGTGAGCACTTCTCAGCTAAAATCAGAGTACCGGGAGATCTTCATCATTACTAGAACGCCTGGACCCTCATTGTGTTCTGGGCTTTCCTCTGCTGACTGGTGACATTGGCAGAGGAAACAAAAGGGCATTCCAACATTCCTGGAAGTGTCATGTGCTGAAGGTTTAAAGTGAAATTGTAGTCTGGCATAACATAAATAAAACCCAACTCCTTACTGATCATACCTTACACTGCCTTTGTCACAAAGTAAGGCTGCAGAACATCTCGCTCAGTGGTCGCTAACCATTATGGACCACTAAATTTACCAGCTCCGGACCGCACATGGACGGGGACCTGGGTATCGCTCAAAGGGGAATCAACTTCCCCCGGAGTGAAGTCATGATGCCAGAACCCGCCCACTCTCCAATCACAGGTCTGTGTACATGTCAGTGCGCCCCTCCTTCTCCTGACCCTGCTCGGGGGCGCACCGGCCAGAGCTGCGGACCACCAGTTGGTGACCGCTGGTCTAGCTGACCGCCATTGAGCCCCCTTAACCCCCTGATATCCACATCACAAAAACAATGAATAGGAATTTAGCAAGGATAAAGCTACCCCCCCATCCGCCCACTTATCCTGCCCACTATTCTGACTAATATTCTTTTTGCTAGGTTATATCCTTTTGAGAGCTGTACATGTAAGAGATAATTTTTCATGATTGTTTCCAGTAAGAGTAGAATGAACAAGCTCTGTACACACAACTCTTTATTTCTATGAAAGGATGAGCGGAGGCACTTAGCTCCACCCGCCTCCATAGGAAATGACTGCAGTCATCCCCAGTCAGTCAATTTAGTGATCTGCAATGGGGGATCGCTAAACAACTTGGGTGACTACTGTACACACACTAGAGTGTCACCCAAAACAAATTATCGTTTTTTGCCCAAGATACATTTCTAGTGTGTGTACATAACATTTTGCTTGTCGCTGTGATCTCCCTGGTTTGTTTACACATCAATTAGTTTATTTTCTTCTGTCCGTACATCAAAGAAACATAGGGGATCAAAGTCTGATGTGTGCTTCAAATCAACAGAAATGAGATAACATACAAAAAAGTCATCCTATTTCTATTTTCTATTTATTAGAACTTGATGAGGAAGAACCAGAAACGGGTCAGCTGGATAGCAGTGCCGGCCGCTTTGTACGTTACCAATTCACACCTGCCTTTTTAAGGCTTCGCAAAGTTGGTGCCACGTAAGTACTTGAAATAGATTTACTAAACATATTTCTGTGGTCAGATACATCTTTGTAGACTCCCCAGCAAATAGATGGTGGTGGCCAGATAGACTGCAACTGATTAGCAGTATAGAACAGTAGAATTTTTAATGTTGTGTTGGTAAACATGGAATAGAAAAATAATAATAGGAAATGAAAAGTGGAGATTTGTCATAACCACCTGAGGGGTATTAGGATAACTTTGCTCTCCAATATCAGAAGCCAGGTCACCAGGGAACAAAACTTGCCAATTGGATTTCTAAAAGGGATTCATTTTTCTGTTTCCCAACTTCTTAATTAGGCCTCCTTTTCCCAGATAACACTTTGTATACAGAGGCTTTTTAAACATTAATTTGCTGCTGGTGTTTCTTTTCCTATACCAGTGCCCAAAGACTCTCCTGTTGATCATTCCAGAAATCTAGTAAGCCTTGCAATGCTGTACTGAAATCTCAAACCATGTTAGGAGTCGTATCTGAGATTTCTCTGTGAATAAATTAGGTTATAGAGAGGTGTTGTTCTGTATTCTTCACACAACATAGGATTCCAATGCTGCTCCTCCATAGGTGAGTACAGTGAGTAACTCATCGCAGCCAATTGTAACTAGCTTAGACTAGTTTAGAGTCAACGATTCCTTCCAGAATTAACACTTAGAAATGATAAACTTGAATTATCGATAGAAGTGCCATTACTATATCAATAATTCAAGTTTATTATACAGAGTATGTAATGGGTAAATATGGGAAGAAAGACTGTCACAGTCTTCTAATAAAGGCCTAGCACCATATGCAGTATATATGCAGAAGAATACTGCAGTCAGTGTCTGTATGACTAGTTTGTACTGCCAGTCTATTAGGGCATACACACACTTTCCTATAGGAAGACATAGAACAGGAATTGTGGTAGAAGAAAACTGACAGGACTTTTTTCTTTACTTTTTTTCTTTTAGAGTGGAGTTCACAGTGGGCGACAAGCCTGTGAATAGCTTCCGAATGATTGAGAGACATTTCTTCCGTGACCGAATCCTCAAGACTTTTGACTTTGACTTTGGATTTTGCATTCCAAATAGTTGCAATACCTGTGAACACATGTATGAGTTCCCACAGCTGTCAGAGGATATAAGTAAGTCACATATATGTGGTGAGAAGGAAATTATGCTAATGTGTGCTGTGGATTTCTACATCCTAAACTGGAGGGACTATTCGTTCTCTATCAAGAATTTAGTTTGTAACCCTGCTGAAGCACTGCCAGGATAAAGGATGGGATACAGTAGTTTGGGTTCACTTAGTCTGGATAGACTAAAAGGATTCCATGATTTATATGTTTGAGCAAACTTTAAATAATAAATATAGAAATGTGCATATACTGTGAACATTCCATAAATTCTTTATGTTAATAATGATGCAAGTACAAAATTACCTGTTGATCTTCACAGAAATCCAACAAGATCTAAACTTTGACCTGCTGCTTCAAACTCTGTCTCTGCTGTACTAAAGTTCCAAGCAGTGTTGTCATCCAGATTGCTTGCGTTTCTTGCAAATAGACTGCAGAACAACCCCCTTCATTTCCATACCATAAGGAAGAGGTGTTAGGTAGCACAAAGTAAAGCTGTTACAACACACTTTTTTATTTATAGTGCAGCAGGGGCAGAGTTGTTTGCTCAGTCAGAAATTTGGGGGCTCTCTGGATTTCTTTTCAGGTGGTGGTGGGGGGGGGGGGTTAATCCTGATGTATATTCAATTAGCACACATGGTCATCCCTAACTATAAAATACAGAGCATGTCTGTTTTAGGTAGCACATATGGGTGCCCAGTTTCCTATGTTATTATCTTCAATTTTTGTATTTATAGGATTAGCATACGTTGAATATTTACAAACCTGGTAGTTTTACATTACTCCTAGTTTTAAAAAAATGCATGAGCTGCTTATTATTATCAGTGAAAACCACATGTCAGAACAAAAAGTCTTTTACAGGAAATGTCAACATTTGCATAAACCACAGCTTACTTAATATCGCTTCATCAACCAATTTTCTTTATTTTTTTTATAACAGTGTGGTTTTAACTGCTAACCCCCTGCAACTGAAAATGTTGCTGAATGGCTAGTGTACCAATATCTATATATTATGCTTTGTTTGATATGATTGTACTTTTTTATTTAGGTGTGTAGTGCCTCTTAACATTTTCTACATATATAATTTGTTTTTCTTTTCAGTCCAGTTGATGATCGATAACCCATATGAAACAAGATCTGATAGCTTTTACTTTGTGGACAACAAACTTATCATGCATAATAAAGCAGACTATGCCTACAATGGAGGACAATGAGGATCGCTTTCCTCAGCTTGAAAAACTGATATCCCTGACAGGAGCTGAGGGTTGTAGCAGCTAGGAATCCTTTGCTCGACAGGTCAAGAAGCAGTGTCTTTTTTTTTTTTTTTTAATAACAATACTGTAGTTAGATATGAAGACTTTGTACAAAGAAACAAATATTTATTTTTTGTAATATACACTGATCTTTTGATCCTGCTTTAGCGGTTGAACAGCCTTCGGCACTCTGAAGGAAGTTAGAATTGGTGATTTGCTGTTACGGTAAATTATATTTTATAACCTGAAAGCGCAGAGCTATAGTTGACATTATTGGTAACTTGATACTCTCTGTGCAATATGATTTTACTTCTCCATTGACTTTGCACAGCACCAAATTCTGTATAAAATTTACAGTACCATAATAAGTTCACACCATGAATACTTTATGAAAGAATTCCATCCTTTAACAATGGGAATGCTTTACCTAATGCTTTCAGAAGGGAGCTCCACTGAAATTATCAGACCCCTTCACCCACCAATCTGCTTATGGCTTCCTACAATGCCTTTTGTTTTCAGCAGCTGCCATACATAAGTAGTTTTGATATGACATAAAATCTGACACCTATTGAAATAATATATGCCAGGTAAACCATTGTGTTAAAACACCATAATAGCACAGCTTTAAGTAACATGAGTAGGTGCATTGAAAATTCTGGAGTGGGAAAGGAAGGTTTGGGAGCTGTAAAGTATTGTCTCCCAGAAGTGTTGTATTCTGTGTTGGAGGTTTGCCCTGCAGTTTAGTTTTCATGTTGTCAGGCATGTTTGAAGTGGTCTCTGCAGAGTTGTGATTTGACCACTTCAGGCAGATACAGCGTGTGTAGCCTAAAATAAGAGGTCAGCATTGTGTGCAATTTAATTACAGCAGTTTCCAATATTTTATGTGGGAAATATTATTTAGATTATGCTAAATGTGAAATGCTCATGTTTCCTAGGTTAAATTAAGATCCCTATGTATGGAAGAAAAGTTCCTATACAATGGTACATAGAATGACGGGTCAGGAAAATATAGGGTTAGTTACAGTGGATGTAAACTAACAGCAGGTTATATTACTACAATTTGTAATAGAATTTCTGTATAATGTTTTGTAATGTCATAGTTATTAAGGTTGTACTTTGTGTCACAACAACTTATTGTTACCATTTATTACCTACTGTTGGTTTTAATATGTGCCTCGGATAAAAATAATTATAATTTTTAGGGAAAACAGGATCCATATCCTTGAGTTTTAGCTTTATGAATTTAACCTAAATTCACCTATAAAGCTTTAAATTAACCTTTTTCACTGGGTTCTCATCTTCCAATAATATTCCAAGCAATAATTTGATACCCAAATACCAGCCATGGTGTCAAATCATGAAGACTGGGGATTGGGTTAAGACCAGAGCACCTAAATGTCTTCCATGTCCAAAGATTTGGTAGGGTTGTTTGAAGTAACCCTGTCAGTGGATGGGGGTGGGGTGCGAGTAATATAAAACCAAAGCAGCCTTCTGGAAGGAATATGTTATATATTTGCTTGATTTTTGAGCTTTGGGGCTGCTTGCTCCCTGACACTTCCACACCTATGCCCTGTGTTAATTTTTCAGGGCATTGGAGGAAGCTACCCCCCCCCCCCCCCCTCTCCTCCCTCATACACACTGCTAGACACAGGGTCACCTAATAATTTCTTAATACTGCATTAAAAAATATGCTGCCTAGTTTGGTTCTGCTGCCAGCGTTTGAAGAAAGCCACATACCAAGTAGTCTGCCAATAAAGTAAAGTTTCCGATGTCAAGTTTACTTTAGACACATATCTTCTGATCATAAGTGTACCTTGCTACGTGCCATGTTTTCACAATGAAAACTGACATGTATTGACTTATTAAAAAGCCTTTCGGTAAAGGGACAGAAGTAGATGCAGGACAATTTGCTGCTTATCCTGGGATCTACTGGATTACATTTACTTGGTGTAAGATTTTTTTTAAAGATGTACTTCTGTTAATTGTAATTTTAAATCTGTTTTATATTCATGTTCTTAAAGATCAACAACAGTCAGTTGATTTGTAGCTGTAGACATACTGACTGAAAAGTTAGTTCAACTGGATGGTACAACTAAACAAACTTCCAGACTGTACATCATTTGCAATAGTGTAATGGTTTGTTTACCCATAGACAATGGGCTGTTTATAAGATCTTGTATTTTTCTGTAAAAATAAAGTTTATAAGAAGTGGATTGTCTTTTATTTCATTGAGTGTTTATTTTTTTTTTTAAAGTGCAACTTTCATTAAAATGTTACTGATGAAATGCCCTTAAGCCATCCACAAACCGACCAGCGAGTCCCATTCTGTCTTGGCTTCCCTTTTATTTCATCTAGCACCTCCATCTTTTTTTAGATGAGATTGAGCACTTTTTAAAAACATTACAGGAAAGGGCCTTATTGCTGCATGCCTGGAAGGAGCAGCCCACCGCTTCCTGGGATATGTAATATAAGTATCCTAGGAGGCTGTGTGTTTACCTGTCATGGTGGTTTAAGAAGTGCTAGATAAGTTATCCACGGTTATTATATCTTATTAGTGAAACATTTGGCAAACCAGTGCAAGTGAGACAATAGACATTATAAAGTATTTGGATACTTGGACTATTTTTTACTGAAACATACTAACCAGTTGATCCTCCAGAAGACTTGTCAGCTAATAATAACTTCTTAGGCTGGCTGTGCTGTACTCTCTATTAGTTACATTGTTTCCAGTTGTCTCTGGAGCTACAGAATATTGCGTTCCTACATTAGGATGAGGATGTTGTTTTGGAGTATTATCACCCAAGGACTGGAAGTTTATGACTGGGAGAATCACCAGCTAATATGTGTGGCTAATACATTTAGAAATATTACTTGCACTTGTTTTAATATGATTAAACAACCTGAGCACTCATTTGAGTGTTGAATAAGTGTCAACAAAAAGAGGGTGTGCCAAGGTTTTCATACCTAGATTCTCAATCATTGCCCTGGTGTCAGACAACCCTGAAATTGTAAAAAGATCAGGTTAAAAAATGGTGAGGTGTTTACAAAGGTCACACCTTATTAACCTGATTTAATAATTAAAGGTCTTTAAAGAAGTGGTTTCTGGTCAGGCACTGTTATGTGATGTTGCATGCAAAAGGTATGCTAATGCTTGACCAGTTACCATTTAAAGAGATCTGATGTTCATAAGGCATTCTATATCATATCATGAGGAATGTTATCAGTGTCTGTAGTAATGTGTATATTACTATAGACCTCAGCACTTACCAGGTTTGCTGCACACTCTGCTTGCCAAGGTTGTGATTGCTGGGCATTGCATTGCTGTAAAGAACCTACACTAAATGTCAGCTGCCATTTCTGACTTTGTCCTGTTATAACCACCTTCCTTCAACCATACACAAAAAGATTAGAAATAAAGGCCAAAGGAAAGCGTGCTCTGCATGTAGATCAGCTGTGGCTACAATGTGATCATTGCTAGATGGGTAGTAATGTCATTCTTGATATATTAAAGATTAATCATTTTATGGAGCATTTTAATACTAGTTTATTAACAACTCTGATCGGGATATATGTTTGTATTTATAGTAATGGTAAGTGGGAGTGATGGCTGTAGGTAAGTGCACTTGCAAGACATTGCTCCAGAGAACAGGCGGAGTCCCCTATACAAACACGTGTTATGTGTTTACAACTGGAGTCTGATACGCGATGTACGTCACTGGGTGGGAGGAGCTATGTGGACGTCATCTGCAGGCGGACTGATTGTGACGTCATCCGCAGCCGTCGTCCCGGTGTATAGGGCAGAAGGATAGAGCAGACATGTACCGTGGGTTGATGGTTCTATGCCGGGCATGGCGGACACCGCTACCTCCGTCAGGTAAGCACTGAGCGGACACTGTGACCTTGTACTGACCTCCCGTCCGCAGCTGACCTGTGCGTTGTATTTCCTCACAGCTGCCCGCTGCCTGCACACCGTCTACCAGAGCGCCGAGCTGCCCGATACTCACCGCATGCTGCGGGACACATGCCGGGAGTTCGCCGAGAGAGAGCTGCAGCCCATAGCCGCCCAGCTGGACAGAGAGCACCGCTTCCCGCAGGATCAGGTAACCTAGACTGGGCAGTGCAGAGCTTCCCCTCCCCCACTCTGTGCCCTTTCACCCAGTTACCGGGGCCACTTGTCAGAGTAACCGGGAGCATGGATAGATAGGAGACCCCATCAGGGTCTGGGAGCACCGATAGATAAGAGAACCTGTCATAACTGGGAGCACCGATGGATAAGAGAACCCGTCATAATAACCGGAAGCACCGATAGATAAGAGAACCTGTCATAATAACCGGGAGCACCGATAGATAAGAGAACCTGTCATAATAACCGGGAGCACCGATAGATAAGAGA
>NC_092863.1:44581825-44780458 GCF_032062135.1 Pyxicephalus adspersus
GATAGATAAGAGAACCTGTCATAATAACCGGGAGCACTGATAGATAAGAGAACCTGTCATAATAACTGGGAGCACCGATAGATAAGAGAACCTGTCATAATAACCGGGAGCACCGATGGATAAGAGAACCCGTCATAATAACTGGGAGCACCGATAGATAAGAGAACCCGTCATAATAACTGGGAGCACCGATAGATAAGAGAAGCCGTCATAATAACCGGGAGCACCAATGGATAAGAGAACCCGTCATGTTCAAACATCTTACATATTTCTCAGTCCTAATTCTTTAGAGTGTTTTGTGACTTTTATATCTACCTACTAAGAGTTTGGGCTGTTGTCATAGTAAACTGAATTTTACCTTCTACAACAGTTCTCATTCAGTTCAAACTTGCAGAATATTGCCTCTGATGAAATGAATATTGTGAGGATGTTCTGTAGTCCTGAGATGATTCCTGTGCTGGGGTGACAATGCTGGTTCTTTATACATACAGTATGCCGAGTTGTCACACTAGGAAAGGGAATGTGTTTCCTACAAGTATTGCTTTATATATAAATCTGTGATTTAGTAAAGAGAATGTTGAAGCTGGAGTGAACATTCTGCATTGCTGGTTGGATTATTGTGGGTCTAGTGGGCTGTTTTCTCACCCTGAATTCCAGATACTTATATCTACCCACACTAAAGGCATGCTGGGCATTATTGTACCTGTTCTTCATACCTTATTCCTATTTAGTCTTGGCTACAAATCCTTACCTCCCGTTACCCAACCCCCGCTCAGGGTGGATTGATGAATAACTTCAACCATTCTGAAGGCGTGTGGTACCTGTTAGTCACATGACCAGCCCACCAATCACAGCGCTCTCTCTGCTGTGTCTATTTCCTAAATAGGTGAAGTGTTAAATTCCAATGAAAAGCTCTCCTTCAGGGCTGGGTATAGAAGCACCTACAGCTTTTCTTTCCATGTACTGACTCCAATCCTACTATCTATTGGAGGCAGGAAGTCAGCTTTTTGGAGGCATCACAAAGCAATGCTAAGTGACCACATCCTTTGTTCTATTTATTATGCCGTTTACCTGGGGTGTCAGAAGGAAACACATGCAGTGCATCCTGTTGTGACGCCAGTGTAAATGGGTCCTAATGTTTTCTCCCTAGGTCCGACAGATGGGACAAATGGGATTGCTGGCTGTGGAGGTCCCAGAGGAGCTGGGCGGTGCAGGTCTTGATTACTTGGCCTATTCTATTGCTATGGAAGAAATCAGCCGTGGATGTGCGTCCACTGGGGTCATCATGAGTGTGAATAACGTAAGGATGTCAAATACATCTGTTCAAAATGTAAATGTTGGTGAGGTTGATTATCCGCTCTTTGTATGAGTAATAGATCTATACTGCACACATTTTATGCAATATGTGGATTCTGAGCATCATAAAACCATTTTCCCAGAGGATAAACATTTTCACCCTTAGAATTTTCCCATGCTTTGCTTCCCTCACGAGAACTTCTGGTGTAAATGCTGAACCTTGACAGTGGTTGCTGTTGCATAGTATTCTGCTAATTTTCCCCATTTCCATAAAATCCATGTTAAGAAGAATACATTAGCAATAATAATATTGTTTTCATTTAGTCCCTTTATTTAGGACCAGTCCTGAAAAATGCAACAGAAGAGCAGAAAAGGAAGTGGGTGACTCCATATTGCAACGGGGATAAGATTGGCTGCTTTGCACTAAGTGAACCAGGTGTGAGAAATTGATGTGGGACAACAAAGTGGGCATAAATGTAAAATGCTGTGTGACACATTTCATCTATGTTTCTTCTATGGTATTATTTAATATTGTATATATTTTTTAACGGACAGGGAATTTTCACATACTATTAGTTTCTTCTATTATCTGCCTATCACATTAGCATTCCTATTTTTTTTTTAAATAGGTAACGGCAGTGATGCCGGAGCAGCAAGCACAGTTGCCAAGCTTGATGGGGATCACTGGGTGCTGAATGGAACTAAATCCTGGATCACAAACGCTTGGGATGCCTCTGCAGCTGTTGTCTTTGCAACAACAGACAAGTCCTTGAAACACAAGGTAAACCATGTAACAGGTTTTTGTAAAAGCTATTAAGCTGGTTACCTCACTTTCTCTCCTACATCATTTAATTATTCTATTTATCACATCTCTGTATGTAATATGTTTCTATGAATTTCCTGTGCAGGGTATTAGTGCTTTCTTGGTTGAGATGCCAACACCAGGTCTTTCACTTGGGAAGAAAGAAGATAAGCTGGGGATCAGGGCTTCCTCCACAGCAAACTTAATTTTTGAAGACTGCCGAATATCACGTGAGAATCTTCTTGGCCAACCTGGAATGGGCTTCAAAATTGCCATGGTGACTAAAAGCATACTGGCTATGTGTCAGCTTGTGCACACCTCCTTTGCTTCATATATTTATTTTTTTTCCCCCCTCAGCAAACCTTGGACTCTGGAAGGATTGGTATTGCATCTCAGGCTTTGGGGATTGCTCAGGCCGCTCTTGATTGTGCAGTAGATTATGCAGAGAAGAGAATAGCATTTGGGGCACCTATCACCAAACTACAAGCTATACAGGTAAGAATCTTTACATAGAAAGTAAAGTAGGGTAAAAACTGCCATATTTACCTTTATTTGTGATTTCAGTTCAAGTTGGCAGACATGGCTCTGGCTTTAGAAAGTGCCAGGCTGCTCACATGGAGAGCAGCTATGCTGAAGGACAACAAGAAGCCGTATACTAAGGTAAGCTTTGACAGGGAAATGCTTTAGGCTGAAAATAGAATGTTTGTCTTCTTTTATTTGTTAATCTATTTTTTATTTTAGGAGGCAGCAATGGCCAAACTAGCAGCATCAGAGGCTGCAACACAGATTTCCCATCAGGTACTATAATAATAATTCTGGACACTTTTAGACTTAGTACATACTTTGAGGTAGGTCCAACACTTGGAATATGCATCTAACATTTGTTTTTCAGGCAGACTTTTACCCTCAGCTGTAATGCAGATCTGCATATGACTTTGCTCTTCTTAAACCAGAACATGGCGTTCTCCAAGCTGTTCAATCTAAATAGCTTTGTTTTTTTTTACAAAACGCAGGAAAGGTAATTTAGTGTAAACAAAGCTTTGGGGGAAGAGCTGCTAAAAAAATAGATCCATAATTAAAACGAAGGACTATACCAAACACTTTCTTGGTGTTGCAGTGGAAGCTATAATGGAAAGTGATGTTGCTCTGTAGTAGAGTTCATGCAAAACCACAAACAAGCAAGTTTCTTTATAGAATTAACAAATAACTTCTGTGAAACCTTTGCAGAACTGATTCATATTTCAGAATTTGGATAACAGCTGTATTTAGGAAGACTTGCATATACATATATAAATATACATGTACACAGCATGCTCTGCTAATAGAGGCAATAGTAGTCCATTGTCAGTAAATCCCAGAGTGTAAGAATCATACCTTCATCACTTCCTTTGGTGGCCATGACTTATTGCTGATCTATGTACTTGCTCATTGTTGTAGGCTATTCAGATCCTTGGAGGGATGGGATATGTGACAGAGATGCCAGCTGAACGTCATTATAGAGATGCTCGTATCACTGAAATCTATGAAGGCACTAGTGAAATACAGAGACTGGTGATAGCCAACCAGTTACTGAAAGAATACCATCAATAAATCCTACAGCACTGAATAACTCACCAATGCCTTAATTCTGAAATATTGCTCCTGGGAAGAGAAGAAAAAAAAATCTTTCAAGTGCTGCATGAACAAAGATGATTATCACAAAGTGATCCATCCATGAACTTTGCACAAATTAGATATAATCTAATAAAATGTACTGTTTTATACATTTAGTTTGGGTATATTTGCCTAGATCTGTCTTGTGTTCCTATTAATTTTATCTACAAGTGTCAGCTATATGGTACCTATTCTGTACTGTAAACATGCCTCACATCATTCTTTGTGTAGAGTGATAGAGAAGTCTCCACTGTATTATATACATGGTGGAGAAGTGGGGACTGCCATTTATTTCTCCCCCCCCCCTTTTTTTTTTTTAATAGTCTAGTTACCAGACTGCCATGTTGATTCAGTGGTTCAGTAATTATAATGTCAATAACAAGAGCTAGTTTGTAAATTGGTGTTTGTGACTTTATTTTGACTTATTAAAATTCTTTTTCTGGGTAATTGGAAAGGCAGATATAATCACATACTTTGTCTGATCCTATCCTCTGCCTAACCTTAACCACAAGGTTACCTACCCAGATTCTAACCACAGCTCTTCAGATTCCTACTCCTCAAAGCATCAAACTGACATAATAAAACTTTCAGATTTTATCTTCCCCCTCCTTTTATTATTCACAGCCAACGTGTCAGCAACACTTCCTGTCCTAAAGTGCCAACTTTTACTCAGTGTGTGTATGTATTTATAGGGGAATAGTATTGTCATCCTAGGGTGCTCTCACAACTTAAACTACCAACCACCCCTTTTTTCCCATCTTATTACATAGAGTGGAGCTGCTGTCAAGTTTATAAAAGCTTGAAACATTGAGGCCATGCACAGGAAGTTTCCAAGGTCAAAAGATTTCACGCATGATCTATTACAGTCTCTGAGACTAATGCCTGACTGTCAGGTCAATGCTTTTACCTTTAGTACATTAGTACATTGAAACATCCTAATCATGCCAAGTGTTTAAATATTATCAGCATGTGAAATCCCATTGCTCTTCTTATACTGCCAGCCACTACTAAAACTGAGTACCCTCATAATAATGGCAAAAGGATATTTTAGCTATTAATCCAACTATATTCTTTAGCATAGGTAAGTAGTAGTAGTAGTAGTAGTATGTATAGGAATTTATCCAACGCTGCAATACAGAAATCCTTTCTTCAAGTGAAATAAGCTCTCATTTCAGAATTTTATTCTGTATGAAATCTGTGATCTGCACAGCATCAAAGTTCACATGAAAAGACAGCAAAAGCACATAAATGTCTAGAATTGATGGGAAGTCACAAGAAAATCATGTGCTATCATTAGGGAGAAAACTTTTTGGGTTCGTTTTATTTTTTATTTTTATGGAGTTGGCCAAACTGCACAGCAAACTAAAAGCTACTTCTTGTTCCACTTCTGTACACAATACCAGAATTAGTTGTTCCAATGTGAACAAAGAAAATTAAAAACAGAAGATAAAAATGTGGCTGCTCATTCCTCTGTTTTTGATCACAGTACACTTTTACAGCAGACTTTAGTTTTACTTTCAGTATTCACCATAGCATATTTATAAAGCAGTGAATGTGGAACTCACCAAATAATCACTGCAGCATAAATAGTACGGAGGCCCCAGTAGTACAATACAGACTCCTCATGCTGCTCAAGATGATCAGAAGAGGTTTGAATGGACACGTTTAATGCATCAGAATTGGCCACATCCAGAAGCCACCAGGGAGAACTCAAATGACTTAATGTCTTAGACAAATAACAATTTACCATGGTAGCACAGCAAATTAGATTTGATCTGACCAAACAAAAAGACCCTGCTGGATATTCTGGGTTAATATGCAATGTCACTGTCTGTTCAATAATCAGAAAACACTAAACCAACAGATTTCCAGCCCTGCTTTACGCTGACAGAATAACTTTAGACTTTTTTTTAGCTAATAACCAACTAGCAATTAAAAGTAAAAGAATGATAAATTTGTAGAGTAAACAAATATCCATATCCAAGTATATTATTACCAGTGAAATTGTTAAGAATGCCAACTCAGCAATATTAGATGGCTGTCCACTATTTACATTACTGAAGTTCTCGTGATCAGAACCTTGAGGTATTTAGTAATGTTGAGCTGTATAAAAATGCAAGATGTTTACAATGCTACATAATGATGGCTCTTGTGTAACAAACCGAGAACTTATTACATCATTATACAGAAGTAATTACAAAGCAGACAAGAAAGACCAGTTTGGTTATTCTGCAGAAATCCTAACCCTATTCCCTGGTAAGGAGTGCTTCAATTCATTATTTTTAACATCGTATTCTGGATTGTGGAGACATTAATAAGAATTATAAAAGTGTTCCATCTGCACAGCTAACATGGAAAGAATGCATTATCAGAGGTACAGCCAACCCCCCTTTAAAATCATACAGAAATAATGCAGACTGCACACCAGAAGTATAGAGTAGCAATCTGCAGTCATCACTGATTCTGCAATTACAATATAATACATACTGGTTTAAATAATAGGAGTGAACAGGGATAACGTGTGTAAGGAGGACAATGTGAGCATCAGGGATCCTGAGAAACACTGGGACCTGGAATGTCTTATCTGCAAATGAAAAATGAGACTATTTCCTGTTTATGATGGAGACAACCACCTGAAGTACCCGCAGTCATTATAGTGGATACAGAGTCTCATTTGAGAGGATATACCAGAATGACTTCAATGCCAACATCAATTGTAATTTGCATGTATCCCGTGAGTGCAGTAAGTGCACTGGGCTTGCTAAGGGGAGCCACTTGTATCATCACTTTACAGTAACAGGAAATTCTCATCATCAGAGCTTTCCTTCAACAACCTAAAATTTGTAAGATTTTCCAATACTTCAAGTCCCCACTAGAGGGAGCTGGCCAAACAGCAGGAACCAGAATATGAACAACCAACACATTCAGTTTGTAACAAACACAATGACACCTTAGCAGCAGAGTGATGCTGAAATAACACCAGTGCACGATTGTTGTGAGAGCAGTAACTAAAGTAGAACAGGCAAACATTCAGCATCTTAGTTGAAGAGTTTTTTTTTTTTTTCTTTCCCTCCCCCACAGTTGACCGAGACACAAGTGATGTTCAGAAATACAGGACAAAATGAAAATACTATAATACAAAAAAATAGAAAAAAGAAAATATGTATTTACAGGAAGGTAACATTATTCTGATGGAGGGAGCGATGAGCGCAGCAAGTTTTACATGCAAGAGTCCGAGGAAACCGTTAAAAAGGCTGCGCACAAATAAAGACATGGGGTTTCGAAACGTTTCAACTGTCCTAGGTCACTACATTGATCAGAACCAAATACAGTCACTTAACAGGCCATGAATACATCAGAACGAGCACACGATACAGTGGATTTGAACTGAGGCTTCACTTTGCTGGGATGGTTTAGTCATATAAAGCCAAAGATGAAAGTGCAGGACATGCAACAGAACACAGCAGGCCAGACCTGATCTAGCCTTGTTCTGTGAATATTTAAGCTTTCCATAGAAAAATGATATATATAATATAATTATATATATAATTTTCATATTCCCATCCTAGTCTTGCCCTCTGCAACATGAAACGGGAGAAATGGAATTAAATACGATAGACTATGGATATATAGCGAGTAACTCACACACTGGCTTAGAGCTAAAAAGTCACTTCACACCACAGAAGATATTAAACTAAAAAACAAGAACAGGAAGGAGAGCTGGTAAGAGGGCTGCACTGCTCCCCATGGGGTCTGGTCCCACAGGTTTCAACAAGCTGCAATAGTCTGTAGCTCACAGGCCTTTACCATCACATGCTACTTTGAGCTGTAAGCAGGCCAGTCTGAACGATTCCAGGTTTCCTTATGATCCCACTGCCACTCTGATTCTAGTCCGCTCTTCCTATAGGAAAGGAGTCCAATTGCTGAGGGCTCGTTTGAGGAATTAGGAGATCACATGGACGACTTGCCATAAAAAGTTAAATTTCTCTTGTTATTTTTACACAAATTTCATTCATTTGAGGTCTTTCAGTTGTAGCTGTGTCTGTTAAAGTTCATCCAGGGTACAGAAAGCCAAAGTGAAGAAATCCTGCCAAGTTTGTCCTGTTGTCCTCTGCTCCCATCATACCTCAAGGAAGCGTGAGCTGCTGGCCTTGGCATGGAAAGGTTCTGACCACATTCGCCGCAAGTCACCCTACAAAACACAGGGGTAAGAGATCAGAAACAGAACTCTATACAGGTCTCGAACTCATCTTTCAAGACAGCTTTAGGAAGACGTATAAAGGGGGAAAAACACCACCTTCCAAAAGAGCAAAACAAGTGCACACCTACAGAAAAAGCCAGACATCACATACAAAACGATTGCTAAACAGAAAAATAAACACACTAGATATACACGACAAATGTAATAAAATGGACTGGGACATAGAAAACGCAACAACCACACACCAGAAAAGTGGTGCCTACCTTTAAATAGGCCATAGTGAGAAGCGGTAATAAAGTAAATGGAACCAAATACAGCAAAGCAGGCTGGGCTGCTCTGTGAATGCGTGAAGCCACTGTTGCCGTTAAAAGTCCTATTAAGAAAGGAGAGTCATGTTAGAAATAAGGAGTAAAAGGATACACAAGGTGTGTTACATTGGTAAAAAAAAAAAAAAAAAAAAGGCTTCCTTTTTAAAATTTTAACTAAAACATTTGAAAACCTGCCATGTTCACTCTGCATCTTGACTTGTTTTTAACTAGCCTACTTACCCACAAAGTACCCAATAAGCGTGCAATGGAAGTATGAGACCTTCTGCATTCGTCCAGAAATATTGGCAGCCCCTGGTGCACCACAAGCGTCAGTGGTTGCCTGTTTTTTGTAATTATCATAACGCAGAACGAAGCACAGAAGTAGACCTGGCATCACAATGTCTCCTATCCCAAGCATAGAGAAGTGGCTCCCTGTGGAACTACAAAAAATACAAACATTAAAAAGATATACTTTACTACAATAAAAAGCTTATTGCATTGATCAAGTGACGTCAATAGACCTTCTGGATTACAGAAAATTTACATATAAACATAACCAATAAGAAACCTACCTAGGGAATACTAGTTTTCCTGGCAGTGACAACCGAGGTACATCTCTTCCAACATTAGGACCAAGATGAAGCTTTCTGGATAATACATCCAAAGGATTGTCAGCAGGTTGGGTTGCCACTTTAACCATCACATTGCTATTAAATATATAGGCAGAGAAGAAAACCTGCATTGGAGAAAGAAAATGAGTTGCATGGTGGAAAGAAATGTGGAAAGAAACTTTTTATAATTATAAATCTTATTTTATGCTGCAATTCCTAATCAGTTTATTTTCATCTTGTTTTACATGACAATCTATTTGTTATACTCAACATCTGTTAAAATGTAAAGAAAAAAAAAAAAAAATCAGCAATACACGAATGGAGCCTTTGCCAATCAGTTTTGCTCATGGAATAATTAAGACATCACAGGCCAAACAAACTGCTGCTCGGCTATATAAAATGTTCCGTTTACCAGTTCAGAAGGGCAGCACGAGGATTAGGTAAGAATTCCAGGTATTGGGTGCCAACACAAGCAGAGGAGATGGGGGAAATATACCAAGCTTTTGTTTATTATGGATTTTTACAGTCATAGTAAAAACTAAATAAATATCAGTTTATGCTAATTTAAAAAAAAACTGATCAAAACCCTTGTTTAATTTTAGCACCCATAGAAATATTTTTTGGTTACAGTGACATAAAAATTACGTGCATTTTGACCTTGATTTTTTTTATTTCAGCATTACTGCATTTTACTTAAAAAGGCAATTTTTTGCTTTGCTGAAAGCCATACTTTCCCTCAAATCTATTACTATCATCTCTCTACCCATCAACAAAAGAAGCGTAATGGGAAATATGATCAATTATTCTATTGTCTACTCTTCAGCTACACCTAATGGTCACTGGCAGCAGCTTGTTGCAGGATGAGAAGATGCTTGTTTGACATTGCTACTTGTCAGCATCGCAGGTACCCCTAGCAAACTACTTTGAGCAGCCTGGAAATAATAAAAAACAATCTCCCTAAGGCAAGAATCATTTTCTAAAAAAGAGGGAGTTGTTACTTAAGTTAAAGAGGGAGTTGTTACTTAAGTTATAAAGAATTGAATATATGTACAAAAATCACACCACCTCTACTTACCCAAAATACATCATATATGAGCAGCCCTGAAAGAAGCAGACAGGACACCTTCAGGCTAGGCAGGCGCACAAAGGCAATCATTGCCACACAGAGTCCCATGGCAAGGGCTGAAAGATCAGACAACATTATTCTGTTAAGAACAAATGCATTGACCATACAAACAAGCGGTTTTGTTGTAGAGTAGTGATCACAGAACATTTCACAATGAATGCAGTTCGGGTGGATACATTATGCCCGTACTACTTTATTACAATGTCATATTCTACATAAACTGCATTATTCAACAGAATAGTGTAACAATATAGTCTATTATGGTAGCCCAAGCTACTTACCATCCATGAGCAGCCAGTGCCCTGTCAGCACCCAAATAAGAACTAGCATTACAGAAAGTGAAAAGGAGAGAAGTTCTGCAACTGTAAAACGACCACAGCACCCAAATGATATCCTATAAAACAAAAAGTAACATTACAAGATTAGGGGGAGGGAAATGATCTATTTAAACATCCACTCATTTTAGCAGCACATTGAAATGAATGTCTTACTTTTGAGATAACGGTCAGCAGGTAGTTAAATCTGTATTGAGCAAAGTCAGGGAAGAGATGTATATCCCTGTGCAACCCTAGGCTAACTTATTATGACATCCCAGTAACATTCTACATTGAATGTAAGATTTATGTGTAATGATTGATGGGCGTGTCCACTAAAGATAAAAGGTTATTTAAAAAAAAACAAAACAAAAAAAACACACACCTCATTCTTCTAGGCAAACATTTTCAAGGAAACACATTCAATAATGTTTTGTTGAACTTGTATTTAAAAAAAATAATTGGTTGGTAAATGTCAGGTGCTTAGCCAAAATACACAAGTGCCAGGGCTAAACCATAACATCTGACGAACAAAATGTATCAAGACAAAAGCGTTTTTGATAGCGGGCTTAAGAGTTAGACCTGCCTGCCCATCTTGGGCATCCTGGGTCCCCAGAGTTCCTTAAGCAGTAAGAAGTGGCATGTTGCCACCAACACTGACCACCAATATTCACCATGGACTACCACTGACCTCTAAAGTAAGCGAGACAACACAATCTTCACTTTCTTCATTTCTTTTTACAGTTACAAGTAAACATCAATGTTCTTTACAATGATCTGTACTGAACATTTCTAGCTATATCACAATTAGGCTTTATTTATACACAATTAATATACTTATTACTTGTTATATTCTATAACTTATCGGATTGGCTATACATATACTTTAAATTGAATAAAAAAAGAAAAGCTTGATTTCCAAATATTGACATATGGAAACTAGGACAATAACCAAAGACATCAAAAGATATCTGCAGCAAAAAGTAAAGAAAAAAGTTGCCTAAAGCAAGTACATTTCCAATGAACATCATCCCTTTGGTTTGGACATGAACTGTGCCACCTTAGCACCAGATTTCTTTCATAGACAAGATAGTGCTTCTTGGATAATACTCAAGCTTTTGCTGCAACAGAAAATCTAAAAATTGTGCCACATTAAACAACACTGTGAGATACAGAGAAAATAAGAAACTAAGATTGAGGCTGTAAATATTTAGAAAACATAATTTTGCTATGGTGACCGACTAGCATATACCTACTTGTTCTGAGTTGAGCAGGGTCTGGTTAAATACTGGCACATGGGAAGCAACAGGAAAGCAAATGCTATTGTTGCAAGAACTAAAAGAAAAAAAAAAAAAAAAGAGATATTAGTAACTGTGCTACAAGTGCCAACTTTAATGACCACTATAACGCAAATAGACGGCACTCACCTGCAGTGCAAATAGTGAACACCACTTGAACAGAGTCAAAGAAGAAAAACATAACCAAAAGAGATACCGAGGCTCCGATAGGAAGGAACAATGCCTGAGTGGAGTCAATAGTCTGGATACCTGCGGAGGAATAATTCCATGTCAATAAAACATCTCTCTAGCACAATGGTTTATCCAATGTCACAATGCAACTCAATTCCTTTAGAATACTAGGGACGCAAACACTTTGCCACATTAAAAAAAAAAAAAAAAAAAACAGAGGGAAAAAAACCAGCATCTTTGAGTAATAAAAATATGAAAATCACAATCACGTATTGCAACAATCTTTTTTTATTATTATTAATAAATCACTGTTAAAAGAAAAGTATGGAGATGCCATTATTGACTGACTCCCTTTCTGGAGAACAAAAATATGAAGTTTAGAACGATAAAAATGCTGTAAATGTGTCAAAGTCTGGCTCAAAATTCTAAGTAAGGAACAACTAAGGTAGCTAGTTTTTACAATGGATCAAAACTTATTAAGCAGTTGAAGCAAGGCTACAAAATACTACAGTATTACTGTACTAATACTAAAATTTATAGCTTTGATGACCAATATCCCCATAATGTCTTCAGATATGGACCATTCTAGCCAGCCCAGTGCATCGTACTGCTGAAGTACTGGAGTCTAGTAAAATGTCACCAATGCATTGGGCACATTGAGAAAGCAATTGCCTTGTGTGCTGTGTCTGCTTGTTTATTGCATGGGGCATGGACCGGTAAAGCACTTGCATGACATTTTAGAAGATGCCAGGAGTATGATGGGAGATTAAGTGCCACTAGAATGTATCTGAATTATGTACTTCTGAATGGGTGTCAGGGGACTATATCATTCTATTTAGAAAGAAAATGCATAAAAAGATGGTATTTCTTACTATTATTGGCGCTGTTGCCGCTAAACGTTCCTGGAGAGCTACTACCATCCTTCTCCTTGTCTTGATTTTCAAAGTCCATATTAAGAGACCTAAAAAAAAAAAACAAAAAAAAAGTTACAATATAATATTTCAGACATTCCTGCATTACCTTCTAATGTTATCACATTAATAATATTATTTATGTTCTAAAAAGAAAGGCCTTATCTTGGTTCTGATAGTAGTATCAGATAAAACAACTTATTTTTATTGGTGCTGAACAGAAAATAATTAACTGGTAAGGCACAGGTCGCTGGTAACAATCTGTGTGTTTACTTACACATTATATATGTGTGTGTGTGTGTGTGTGTGTGTGTGTGTTATGGAAACACAGTAGTGCTCAGACACCAGCACAAACACTGATTCTCCCAATTCCCCACCTTCTAACTAATCTCTATCTACCATAACCCTAATGATACTCCTTTATGTGAGCAAATTCCAGTTTGATTTAGATAACACCAGTGCAAGACTTGCAAGTATGCATACCATTACCCTTTCAACATTCACTACTTTTGACGAAATATGTTTTAAAAGGGAAAGTGTTTAGTGCCATCTGCAACAACCCTAACATTTTCACACATGAAGAAAATTGTTTAAGCATGTTGCACTGAAACCAATTTCATGTAAATGGGAATTGTGAGGTACACTCAACAAAACAAGAAAGAGTGAAAATCTATCTAAATTCTAAAACAGTCATCTATTTCAGCTTAGCAGTCCTAAAATGTGAAGGAAAGGTCATGATTTCTGTGAAGATCAACAGATATTTCTCTGTAAGGAAAAGTATGCAGCCACCACATCTGAGGACTGGCAAGCTATAATATATCATCATTCTGTTCTGGTCTCTTAAAACATACAAAGTAACACGAAAAGAGAATAGAATCAAAGTAATTACTGCAAAAGGAGGGCAGCACAGTGTCTCAGTGGTTAGCACTCTAGCCTTTGCAGCCCTAGATCCCAGATTCAAATTTCAGCCAGGACACTAACTGCATGAAGTTTGCAGGTTCTCCTCATGTTGTGTGGGTTTCCTCCGGGTACTCCAGTTTTCTCCCACATTTCAGAAACATGCAGTTAGGTTAAACGGCCAATGCACAAATGCAGCCAGAGAGCAACTTCCCAAATCTGCCAACACTTTTAGTCAAAAAAAATAAAACACCACTAACATATCAGTCCTCATGACTCTTGCATTCATTAATTGATAGCTGGATAAATGCAGCCTATATTTTTAACATTAGGAATGGAGTCTCTATACCAATGGAGGTTGGTGTCTTTTTTATATAACCGTTATATTGCTTAGGTACCTGGAGTAGCAGATGTTAAATGAGTTCTGCTCACCTGGTGCGCTTTCACTTGGGCCACACGAGCCCCCAATCATTTCCAAGGGTTCTAGGAAGTGTTACTTTTCAACAGATACAGAAGGATTTCAAAAATGGACCTGTCTTTACACATTGTATTACATGCTACCAGGATTGTACTAGTTCAAAAACACCAGCTGGTACTTACCTGAAGCTGCCATAGACTATTAAAAGGATTGAGATCAAGAATGTGGAGACTTGACTGGAGTCCACCAGGGAATATGCCCTTTAGACAAAACAAAAAGACAACTTAGTATACAAACACTGCACATTAAACCAAAACCAAAATAAAATGTTTCAATATGCAAGAAAAAAAAAATGTAGGTAGGTAGGTAGTAAAAATGGCATATATCAAATTTAGACCTAGGAACATGTACCATCACATAGATTAGAGTATATAAAGAGTAAATACTAACAGGTTTTGTGAAAAGGTAACCTGTCATAAGATAAATATAGCTCCAATTGTGGACCTTCAGAAAATTATAGTGGCCTGCTACCCAACTAACCAACTTCAACAGGTAGTAAAACACAAATAACAGTTTGCAAAGCATTACATTTAGTCTGAGATCTAACCTGCACTCCTTAGGTGAAGAATCGGTAACTAGCATTTACTGAAAGGCTAAAAATTGCATTTTTTCATGTTTGTTTTACCATCCAATTAAACTCAATGAGTGAGAAATGGACTCGCTAACTGAAAATAGAAACAAGGTGTTGAGGCTTAGCCAGAAGCCAGGGAACCCAGGCCTTAAAATGAAGGTGACGTAAATAAAGAAAGGAAATAAAAAAATTTTTGTTATGTATCTAGCAAAATGTTTGGGTTAAAAAAGTGTCCCAGCAATGGATATTCTGCTTGGTAAACTTAAAAGCTCTGTTGTAGGTTACTGAATGTCATTTTTTGACCAGGACTACTCTCATCAAGCATATGTACACCACTTAGCCATTATTTGCTGGGAAAAAAAAGTAGCTCAAAATCCATTGGTGTAGCAGAGTGGAAGAGCTGGAATTCACACTGGCTAATCTCTCACTTGTTTCACACAAGTATATACAAGCCCTAGTAAATGCTAAAACCTGTAAAACCAGATCTGACTTACGAAAGTAGCATAACCAAGTTGCATGCCTCAATTTTGAAGAAGCTCATAACAATATCACCACACACACATTTATGTAGGAGTATAAAAATAAGTATATAAGAGAGAGATAAAGTGAGACTCAACATCACACGGCACCATCTCCCTGCATTTAGACATTGCCAACTCAGCTCATTGAAACCAAGCATCTGAATGAGATAGAAAGAAGGGTTAAGTGACTGACTGCGCCATGGTTGTTGGTACAGGGGGGTTGCTCTGAGTATTTCAAAATTGCTGATCTGATTAGCACACAAGCATCTCAAAGGTTTACAGAGAATGGTCAAAAAAATAAAAAATAAATATGCAGTAAGCAGCAGCTTCTATGTGAAAAAGTGCTTTGTGGAGGTCAGAGATGAGTAAAGAATGGCCTGACTGTATTGAGCGGATAGGAAGGAAACATCAAGTCAAATACATCAGTTATGAGTGGTTATGCAGAACACAACTAAGGGTCCCACTCCCAGGCTACGATTTGCATGGGTTTCTGTAAATTGGACAAGAGAAGAAAACAAAAACATTGCCTCATCTGACGAGTCTCGATTTCTGCTGGAGCATTCGGACGAGGAGGTTAAAATTTAGCAACAACAACATAGAAGTATGGATCCATACTGCCTTTTATCAGCTGTAGTGGTGTAATTGTGTTGGGGGTATTTTCTTGGCATACGTTTGGCACCTCATGTAAATGTAACCGCATACCTTAGCATTGTTGCTGTCCATGTATATCCCTATTATGGGTGTAACATACCCATCTTCTAAGGCCTACTTTGCAGGATATCATTTCATAAAGCTCAAATTATCCTAAAATGTTTTCTTGAATGTGACAACGAATTCAACTCAAACAGCCTACAATGTTACTAGATCTCAATCCAGGAGATACATACTTCAAGATGCCTCATCTCTTCTGTAATAAAAAATGCTTATATAACCATTACAATCTTTACTATGTACATTGAGCTGGACGTGGGTGCGAGTGTACAGTGCAAACATATACCAAGATAAAATGAACTCTCACACATACCCCAATTACCTCCTTAACATATGTCCAGAATGTTTTCTTAACATTGTATAGAGCTGGGAAACACTAAAGCCCTATTATACTTTTTGCTGTGAGTACCACAATAGAGAGATTTACTTTTATTTCCTGTGCTAAAGACACAACAGAAGAGGAGCTAAAATCTCTCTAAAATGAACAAAATTTAATCCCATAAATTTGTCTGTTTGGATTTTCCCATCACCTATTGTTGGGAGGACAACTCAGAATGTTGGATTGAGCTGTTAAAGTGAAGCTAGCTTCACCCTAATCACTAAGCTAAGGGAACAATTACCACTTCTTCAAGGCACTTATCTTTAGTGCCTTCAAAAATAAAGTGTAGAAATGTGGAATAAACTAAAATATAAAATATAAAAAGGAGCTTGAAGGCTCACCTGCTGGTTGTAAAGGAAATGAAAATATATATATATTTATCCTTTGCTGAGGTGTCATTGATGCAAACCACTGAACCAATGGCAATTTATAGAACCTAGGTGTCCTAAGTGCTAGCCTCCATCGAGGAAAAGAATAGGGAGTCATCTGAAAAAAAAGACAGCCAGGAGATCTGTTTGTGAACTAGAATGTTCTGCTTTGATTAAAGTGTACACAGGCCACCCACATCAGCTAATAGTGTAACACGACTGGAAGATGAGGAGTTTTAGGAACTGGGAGGACCCCGCTAATGGAAAATCTCCATGTAACGCGGCAGTGACATGAACACAAAAGGAGACCCACTAACTCCCACTAAGGAAACACGACATCCAGTGAACACACATTTAGATTACTTTAGATTTCCCCAAAAATAATCATTTGCAAACCACATACTTTTGTTGTGACAGGATTGCTTCGAAATCCTAGCCAGAAGACAAACCTTTGAAAAGACAATGTTCTTTTAATGACGTGGTTTATATATATATATATATATATATATATATATATATATATATATATATATATATATATGTAAGCAGGTTGGCCTGTGATTTGCACATAAAAGTCTCACATCATACCTGAGGGTAGGAATGCTCATATAGTAAAACAAAAGTAAATCTTTTACTATATAATATAGTAATTATATAGTATATACTATATATTATATAGTATGTTATTTCAATGGCAGTTTTTTATATTTTTAATTCTAGCTCCTGGAGATCCTTCTTTAAAGACTCCTATGAAATCATTCCCTGTTATACAGTAACAGAATTCTGTCCTTGTCTCATCACCCTGTCTAATGGAGGATACAAGTGGTGATTCCAACACAACAAACTAAATCAAGGCTCACTACTGTCACAATCCAGAATCTCTCACCGAGAAATGTCAAGCAGCCATCACTGCAGAAATGTACATATTGGGTGACTACACAGAGGTGCAAGAAATCAGCAGCATTAAGAAATAAAAATAAATGTGGGCAATGGGGAGGGAAATCATCTAAAAATGAATTATTTAAGCAAAATATAAATCTGATACTGAGTGTTTTACAAACAAAAGGTCATCGAGTTAGTGTTTACTCCTACATCTATCTTATGTTTTAATTGCATAGGAATTAAAGAATAGAGTATGGGAAAAACCCAAAAAGCTGTTTTTGTGGTATGGAAAGTACAAGGCTCCTTTCATTTTGTAATTTACATGGGAAATGGACATCTCAGTACTATTTCAGGAACACTAAAGTTGACATGGCACGCACAAACATGCCTCACGCTACTATGATTAGGATGAAACCTTTGTTTTAGATCAAGTTGTATTTTGAAACCATGAAGCACGGACATATACGTAACTATTCACCCACAGGACTAAAAACACTTCTGTTACAAATGCGTATATATGAAAACATTTAGAAGAAATCAAGTGAATAAGTCTGCAATCATTTTGTGCCACAACTACTTCAGCTTCCACCCACATACTCAGACTGAACCTTCACAGACAAAAGCACCACCCAATCCTGTCTCTGAACTCTCAGCTCTGAGGCCAAATTGATTTTAATAACTAGTTTGCCAACTCAAGAGTTATTTGTGTAGATTTTGCAGGCAGGGGTTTCCACCACTGAGCAGCTTCAGAAATGCCAGGCCAAAACACAGGGGGCTCTGTCAGCTAGGACAATGAACACATTCTCTTCTGTTTCCCACAACAGTCAATGCTCCCACTGCAGTCACCTTCTACAGTCCAGCTCGAGCTTGTCACCCACAGGCACACAATGCACATCAACACACATTCACAATGGCCTAGGGGTACGTGTGTGCCAATGCAATAGGACCAGCAAAAGGCCAATCAGACAAAGCTTGCTCAAGACGAAACGTCAGTAGCTGTTGAAACTGAATCCCTTTAACACCAGGGGTAAGCACTATCACACCAGTAGTATCTGCCAATGTTGTATGAATCCATAATTCCTACAAAACAATGCACATATAAACATATCTACATAACATACAAAACATTATTATAGTAGCTGCATATACAGGCACACACATTTATGTCAGTAATCAGCTCTCTAAACACCAATACTGACATCATGAAACTAATTAGGATTACCCCATGTAAAGAGGAGGTGAAAAAACACTCCACAGACAACTACAGTGTGGGCTGGTAAAAGAAAAATTACATCGACAAGACAAAATTTCACAACCTTTTACTTTAAACATACCATGGCCAGCTGTATATAATGGTGGCCCACAGATATTATACTTTAGGAGGAGTGGGGGGGAACAGCAGACCAAAAGCAAGGTTCTACTTTATTATATATTATATTTATTATATTTATTATTATATATATTTATATTTATTATATTTATTATTTATATTTATTATATATTATAGTTTGAATGGTATTATACTATTAGATGTTTTTATTGTAAGGTAGTGAAAGTATCAGGGAAGCAAAGTGGACATTTGAATGATGGCGATGTGGACACATTTTTGGAGACGGATAGCTGATAGACCTATGATTTTTATCAGTTCCTTGTATTAACACAGCACAGGGAATTAGCACCTTTTTAAGGATATCAATCATTATTTCAAAACAAACTTTGTTTAGACTTGAATTTTAAATTTCAAGAAGACAGACATTGTGCATCCTGAAGCACTGGGAAACGATTGTTTCACATTACATTGTAACACATTGACAACTGATACACCGGGGGTTTTTATATAATGAATAGTATTTATTTTACCTAATTTTATATGATGCATTGAAAAAGTCTATATATAATCCAGTAATTGTGGGTGGGGTAGCACTGTATACTTTTTCTTTTTTGTTACATATGTTCGGTTTAGCACTATTTTTGGAATCAGCATTATTTAAAATAGTCAGGAGAAGTAGCACAGTATTCTAGATCATGGTTTGGTTTAAACTGTTTATTTTGGGTATGTTGAACCTTGGTATGTAGGAAAATATGCAATCTGGCCTCAGAAGAAAAAGATTTGACAACCTTCGTCTATACTTCCCAATGATTATAACATTACAATTTTATAGCACATCAGAAGTAGACAGGCTGCAGCATAGAGTGATCTGTATCTGACATTTGTTAACAATTATCTTTACAACCATAGGCTTTACATGACTGGCATCTACAAGTTAGCTCTGGATAATGAGCAGCTTGGTGAATTTTGACAGCTGGGCAGCGATCAAGCATGAATATTTATTGCAGAAGGAACATTGCCTTTCCCTTTCTGCAATAAGGACCTGCATGATGACAACTTTTTAAGGTGGAACTTTAAGGTGAATGACACAGGAAAAATATAAGTAGAAGCAAAAATCTCCCATTTTATTTTATGTACAGTAATAGTTATCAATCTAAAGGCTAGTTACATTTCATAAAGTAAAACGAGTTAAAGTGAATGAGTCAACACTGCAATGTGCATGACAACATCTGTCCCTGGGAGAGGACAAGGATCATTCAGAATAGGAGCAAATGTCAAGCTACAGCAATATCTCAATTGCCTTCTGTGTGCTGGGCTTTAAATGTAATCTCTATATATAGAAATATGGGACTTGCAGTTCCTGGTTTACGAAAGTACATGCACCAAATCATTCTTTATGGCCCTTTATTTTGTGCACGCTCGAAATGGCAATAAACAGGAAGAAAACAGCTAGCAACTATATGTTCAATTGTAAGGCAGATACAGTGCCCATTTCTACATCAGGTTTTTTTTAGAACAGGGGTCGGCAAAAACTTTTATGGCTTCTAGGCCTTTGCAGGGGTGCGCGGAAGCACACCAGGCCAGACTTGGAGTCCCGTCCTAATGGCTCCACCTCCCACCAGGGAACACCACCTTAAGTGAAATCCTTTTAGGGATTTACCTTCAGAGAGCGTTCCCTAATTACCAGGGCGGCGAAAGTATTAGGCCTGCAGCGGTAAATAGGGGAGCTACACAAAGGAGGTGGCACCAGAGCTCCGGCAGTTCCCAACACCCCCTGGCAGATCCGGCTGTAGGCTGAATCGGCCAGGGGGTATTAGGCCGGAACAAACTACCGGCTAGGCCGTATCTGGCCTAAAGGCTGGAGTTTGCCATCCCGTTTTAGATGAAGGTTTTTGGGAAAGCAGACAAATTACCACTTACAAGGATAGCCTGTCTATAGGAACAGATGCAACATCATTTTAAAGGTCCAAATTTAAAATATGAAATGAGAATACTGTAACATTTGGACATTTATTTATTCTTAATAATAACAACCCAGGGGGGTTATTTCTAAAAAAAAAAAACTGTTTGTTATTTAACATTTGCAGCATATGATTTTCCTCCCAAGTGAATGTGTGTTAAAACTGAACTGAAAAATTTACCTGTAGTGAATATTTAAGCAATGTCACATTTACTGCTTTATAAACATGCCCCTTAGTATTTAACTGATCGTTTATAGGGTAAAATGTTTAGCAAGAACTCTTCTTGGAATCAGAGACTTGTCAGTGCAACACCAACATTCTGCACAGGTAACCAGTGGCCTAACTGCCCCCCATAGTTGTAATGGAGCTGCGAGTGCTGACCAATTCTGTCTAAACTGTGCAGCTGACGCTTCCTACTTTGTTTCTCCACCCATACTAAATGGTTTTTTTATAGTATTATCAATTCCGCATATAGTAGTATGAATTGTGTAGCATCCCTGAACACAGGGATGTTACATCTGTTCCTTATATACTCAGAGCATGAAAAGTCCACAAAATAATTGAAAACAGTGCACTGCCCGACTAATATGTTAATATAGGAGTTGTTAACCTAACCTGGCAAAAAAAATGGTACAACGAAGTAGGCAATGCTTTAGAAGTACTTGTCAAGTACATCCTTGTGGAGCCTCCTGGGATCTTGCCCATTTTATTAAAATCAAATCCCATACCTTACCAGACCATATTTTACAGATCTGTGATGTGCATGTTTTATTTTTAATATCCTACTTATTTAGGACAAAAACATACACATGCACACACTGGGTCACAAATACAGGCATCCCAACACACCATAGATTATGAATAGCACATTTGTGAATAAATTAAAACAACCCTGCCTGCACATTTTCTTATCCTTTTGGTGACCCCAGTCGCTGCAAGAATTTACCTGTTAGAGAAGATGTCCTACTATTGACTTCCTCACTCATAACCTCATCACACACAGGGCTCCAAGTCTTTACTAGAGCTGCCGCAACTCTCCGAAATGGTCTTCCTCATCCTGTTCATATTCAGCTTGCTCCTACTTTCTGCTCATTTAAAAGATGACTCAAAACCCATTTTTTTTTCAAACTACCCATCTTCTTCTGTATTTTGAAACCGTCACTACATGTCTCCTCCCCTATCATGTGTTAATTCCCCCAACTCCTCGATAGTAAGCTCTTCAGGGCAGGGTCCTCTCCTCCTCCTGTGTCACTGCCTGTATTGGTCATTTGCAACCCCTATTTAAACTTCAAATATTTTAAATAATTTTATTACCATCTACTTACGCAACATTTTTGGGAGGTGTTTTAAATAATGGTGTACAATTTCATCATGTGTTTTGTTTTTGTCTTGAATAGTTTCTGTACAAAGTGTACCCTTTTAGCCCTGGTAAAAGGAAACTGTGCAAAATAAATACATAGATAAATAATAATAACAATAAAACCGGAGTTACTAGGGCATCGGTGACATTCCATCTTTTGACCAATTTTATAGATAAGTGGAATAAAGGCAGAAGCAAACACAATGCTCCAAGCAAAAGTAACTCATAGAAACTTTTGATGTAAAGCTTTCTCTGCTTCTACAAAGTGGCCATTTATATGCCCAATGATTACATTGCATGCAATGCTCCTTCTTGATGCCAAGTGACATGACAACTTTTGCTGCCTTCAGGACCAGGCACCATCAGTCAGAAATCAGGATTAAGTTTCACTTATTGCAGACTTTGAAAGAAGGGTAAAGAAGATTGACGGGAAGGAGACCAAAAGTTGCAATTAAAACTCAATACTGACAACCCTCCTTCCCCAATAAATTAAACACACACAAAGGATATGATCATTGCTAGACACTGATATTAAATACCCATTCCTGCCAAAACATTTGCATTTCTGTCCATCCAATTCTTTAATTGTATACTCCATGCCTTATCAGGTAGATAACATGTAGGTTAAATTACTTACAGGTCTGCCCCTCACCCTGTGACTGTACAGTGAAGGAAAAGCAGTAGACAGACTTTCTGTCTCTCTCTGATCTCTCCCTAGCAATTTGCAATTTTTGGAAACATTTTAACTTGAAGTGACACTGTCCGCAATCTGAAGGTCCAGATAAAAACTGCCTATATGAAGTAAACACCTCTCCTGCCAACAAACCCCATTTCAAACTAGGATTACTGGCTGAAGATTACACAGAACCAAACATTTTTTGCAGTGCTGGTCTTAATTCTCGAGTTCAACCTACAGAACTGTACAGTACTACTGATCACTGGCCTTCATGCAAGTGGCCATTTCTACAGACTTTCTTGTTGGCCTTGTGATTGGAGCAGAGTACAGCAGCATGGGCCGCGGAAGAAGTATTGCTTCCTAATAGGAGGAGTTTTTATTTGGCTTTTCAGACCGCTGACAAAGTCTTTTTAAATGGTAGGCAAGATGTGTCATTCAACACAATTTAAATACAATACTATGATGTTAGACTTAAAGGCAGGGTTTCAAGGGAAGAACAAAGCCTGGAACTAACAAATAATAAATAGGCAAACACAGATATTGGATGTTACATAACAGAAACTAGCATCAAGGAGTCCAAAGCTTACAGCACAGGTTACAATCTTGCTTTTAAATTTGATTTTAACATCATAAAACCTTGTGATGCTCAACACTCGATTGATGTAAAGTCATAGTCAATGTCATAAGTGACATTTTCAGGATTCTGCCAGCCCCTCCCAACACTCACCATTTATTTATACTGCATAGAAAAGCACAAAACCCCAATCATCTAAAATAAGATAATGAAATTGTAAAGATTTAAAAAGGAGAGAACAATATTTTGCTGGAGCATTGATTGAGTGGAAGTATGTTCATGGAAGGAATGCAGCAAGTATAATGCAGTACAGTTCAATTCCCCCTATGTATGTGAAGTCAACCCAAAGTTTGAAAGAAGTAGTGGGGAGTAAAGGCTATGACAGTGTATATAATATATAAACAAAGAGTAAATGAGTGGGAAGTTTGGCAGAATAGGGGATCATTTTGTTACCTTTTCTTTCGGTTGACAGATTATTTTTTAAGGAGACATCACTGGTTTGGAGATACATTATCAGAGTATGCAGTCTTGTTAATGTCACATTTCCATCCTGTGTGTCTGTATTATCTTGTGCTCATACCTTCAACAGAACATACTGATTCCACTTATTCTGTGACTGAATGTGAAAAGACTACAATAAAAGAACATAGGATGAGAATGGGACATCATTACCGAGAGAGCGTGTTGGGGACTGCAGTACTGAGGAGGCAAGCAGACTGAAAGGCACTAAATGAGCAATGACTGTGTAAAGGTGTGCAGGAAACTTCCAGTACCAGGCAGAAGAGGGGGAGTTGTTCTGAGAGCTGCTAGGGAGAAAACAACCAAACAGCAAACTTGGTGTGTATAGCTGAATAGGTTCATAAAGCCTCCAGCACTCTATTGTTTTTCATACAATACAGAAATGACAGCTTTGTATAGTGGATGGGCCACGTCACTCCTGACTGGATACTGGTTACTGAGGTGTGTCGGCTGGATATGGAGAAATGACCAATGGGTGCACTAGAGCATGCTCGGTTCAGTTAAAGATGGAAGCCATGGAAACTGGAAGGGCACACGTTATACTTTATTCTAACCCTCCCCCATGTGTAATGCCAATCACATAAAACATAATATGTACTAAAGTGCATGTCACAGGGAGAAAATATTTTTAAAGTCAATATTTATGGGTAACAATTTATGCCAATGTGCCTCCTTTATAAAATGTTGGACATAATATTTTATTTTTTTTACTATCAATACATTTTTTTATATTATGTAAAAGAGTGGTAAAACTTTTTTTAATTGAAAGGGAACCCCCCACCCCTTCTGCCGTGGTGGTAAATACTAAATGGGAAGCCCATGGTCTCCTGAGATACGTCACGTATCATGCATGGGCAGCGCAAGATCGGGTGACGTAGGAAGAAGAAACCCAGAAAAAGATGGCAGCACTGGGACGGCACAGCACCAATTGGACAAAGATAGTGGAGTGATTGACAGCTCTCCATCTATAAAAGGTAAGTGTAATTATTTTAAATAGTTCCGCTTTACTTTTACTAAAAAAGTTTAGTAAATGCTAAAAAGAATTTTGTAAAATTTCAAACCAAATTTGCTAATTTAAAAAGGTATAATCTTTTTGTTGGAGAACTAAACTGTCCATTTTTATTCATTATTGTAAATAAATGTGATTTTTATTTATTTAACCAAAGCTTCAATAAAAGAATACTTGGTAATACTGCCAGGAAGGTCAATATAGTCAGACACATTCTGTTATGGGTTAACAACGCTCTGTCCCTGCCCCCTCTATCTATTCTGGGTTGTCACAAAACTTTAATTTCAAATGGCATAATTTACTACAATTATCAAAAAGCCTTCCCTGAACAATAACATGCACCCACCACTACAGCATACAGAGAGGAAGAAGCCAAAAGACTGACTGGAAATCAGAAGTGCAGAGAGAAGTAAAACAAAATGCCTAATGCTTATGATACACAATGCAGAGTTGCAATGCTAGGAGCACACTAATTTATTAGGGCTGTATGAGACAAAATATTGAATGTATATTGAGTAGTCATGCCTATTGTTTCTTAAGGCAAGTTTTTAGCCTCCAATTATTATGGAGACTTACACCATTTTGTGTATTGAATCTTTAGTCTTTGTCAATCTAGTGTAGAAATAAATACAATAATCATACACAGACTTTAGAGACCTAAGGGGTTACATTTGAAAGCCCCCTATCTGTTGCAACCACTGGCCTTGCAAATAACCATTATACATAATAGTTTCTAATCCGCAGTTGGTGTTTGCCTCACCCTTACACCCAAACCCACCTTTCTTGGTAATTATTTTTTGAAGATATGACTAACAGCTACTCAGAATTTACCTGTACTGATGGTAATAAGAGGGCCCACCTACAGCTTAGCTTGATGTTTACATCAAACACAACAGTCTTATTATTCATGTAATAAATCTCACACCCTGTGACACACATGGGTTGGAACTACATTAGAAAAGCTGCTGCTTTCGAGTGATAAACAAAGCTTTGTGTTCAAAGAGACTAACATACACTATTAATAATGCCTGACATAGCAATGGTAGCCTTAAAGTTTGCAGGGATTTGTCTTGATCTATGTACAGAAGAGTTTTTCAAACACAACCTAGCAAATAGTAAAGAGAATCGACCATAAATAATAAAAGCGGTCATTCTCTAGGACAGGAAACTGAGAAACAAGCAAATAAGATGTCACAGCAAACCGACTTATTATTAGGAGCAGGGAAAAGACATTATATTTGACTAAACATTACAGTTTGGCTGACTAATCTCAGGTGAATATTATTTGACAATTAAACATGTTTAGTACAAAAAAAAAAAAATAAATGAAAAAAATTACAGGTCTAAGAAACAAAAGTGTGGAGCATCAGCTGTACAGCCTGGCGTGCCTAGAGCTAGAACCCAGCCAAGACCACAACTCAGCTGTGGTAGAAGAGTAGTGGAACCCATTTCTAATACAGCAGCCCAGTGTTGAAGGTTGCTTGAGAAGATAACAGGAATATAAGACACAAACAAAAATGTTACAGGGGTTCCAACTATATCTGTCCTACAGCACCAGACACTTTTTTTTTTTTTTTGGTCTACTTCTTAAACTTTATATACTAGATCCTAACAAAATAATTTAATATGGTATAAGTCAGGTATGTGATCTCTGTAGTACAATTCATTGAGGCTGGCATCACACTGTTGAATCGCTTTACCTAATGTATGTCAACCTGCGTTGCCATACGACCGCCCATTCATTTTGGATTGGCTGCCAAACACCACAAGTATATGGCGCACATGCACCGTTCTTTCCAGTACATCACCGACTCCGATACTTCACTTATTCTTTGTGAAAGAGAACAGGTGTCCTGCTTAAACAAGACTACATGCCCTGTGTTTCCTTCAGCAGCTGCTGTTATAATGTGCAGACCTGAGCCTGCCCTCACATGACAAAGTTGCTTCTACACTAAAGCTGTGTTGTCACTCTAGGATCACAAGAAAAAGGGATAAAATATTTCCAGCATTTCAAAAAATAAAAAATAGTAACCTTACAGAGGCAATTTAAAGGAGGAACTAATCTCAAAAATCCCCAAAACAACAAAAATACACTTACCTTCAATCTGGCAGGGCAGTCCCATCCATCCGGAGGTCTCTTCTATTAGGTCCCGCATCATCCCGGCATCGGTCTTCAGGCCGGCGTTCCGGGCGCCAACATCTTCTCCTTTCATTGGGCTTCTTCTTCCTACATCACCCGTCCCGGGCATGAGATTAGGTGACATAGATGGAGAAAAAAACTTGCTGATCCCCCTGTCCATGCGTGAGATCTGCAATTTTGTTTTCTTTTTGTCAAAAGGGCTCCTTCGGCGCATGCCCTGACATCTCAGGCATGCGCAGAAGGGGTCCTTTTCACAAAAGGGAAAAAAAAAAAGAGAGAGAAAGACTCCCAGGATGTGCGACCGGGAGGCGGCGCTGCACCCGTTTTTTTTAAAGGGTGTTGCGCTCAAAAAAAAAAAAAAAAACAAACTAATTTTTACTATACGTAAAAGGGTTGTCTACCCTTTTATGAAGAGTGAAATTTTTGAGTTTAGGTACACTTTAAGATATGACTTGCAAGTTTTTGAAAGTTACTTTGTACACTTTCACTTACTTCCCCAGTCTTTAGAAATAAGTAAACCTAGGAATGTCCAAGATATAGAAAGACATGCTATGAACACAACTACTATCGTTCTTCAGTACTACAAGTCTACTTGAGAAAAGAAAGAAAAATCAACAAAACAAACATTCTATAAGCATCCGAATATTCTTTTCCACAAACACACCAAGGTGTTCCAATATAAAATGTATGGAAAAATAGTCTATACACGATCTATGCTGGCAAACTATATCTAACATACAAACATTTACTGCTATATATATATATATATATATATATATATATATCTGGCATTCAAACGGTTTCTGCAGGTGAATATTCCTACTAAAGGTGTTTTAAAGTACAGTATATAAAAAAACTGCAATAACTCTTTGGTGAATGTCACATTGACAGCTTTTTAAATTTCGCCTCCAAGTTTTAGTGATCAAAGCTTTGACCCAATTTGCAAACTATATGTACATATAGTATGGGTACAAGTGTACAATATGGTATCTTGTACTATATAATAGAAAATGAAATGCAGGACACAATATAGACAGCACAGAATTATATTTTATATTTACAAAATGTTCATTTTGGCATAGCAGGGTTTTTTAAAAGCTCTCATGTTTGATGCATTATAAATTGAGTAGGAAAATGAAAGAAGGGTATTTATATAGCACAAAATTTACTGTTTATGTTGCCCCCCTCCAGCTTACTGAAATGAAAGATAAAGAGAATAACATCACCCAGATCCCATGGAATGGTGACCACTTTAAATCTCATCTTCCTGACAAGATTTGTAATACTCTACACCTCCCAGATCTCATCACCTTGCCCTAGTGTTCAGAAGCCGAGCAAACTATTGAACTTTTATTATCTTACACCTTTTTTTTCTACACTTTTTTGCATGCAACTCAAGCAAAAAGGAAGTGGAGGCAAACTTATACAGCAGATCTCACTCTAGGTGCAGGGTGTGCTTTGAAAGTTTTATTGTTGTCTGGGACATCAAAATGTAAATCCTTGCAGCTGTCATCTAGAAAAGGTTTCAGAGGTTTTAATCTTTTTTTTTTGCTGGTTTAGGGGACTTTCCTCTAAAAATAGATCTGACTGATGCATGCTTTGCTTGATTTAAAGTATATTAGCCCTATATGACACTAGATCATAACGAGGACCAAAATATTTACAAAGCAATCCCTTTTTATATCACTAATATTTATATTACTAATAGTTCAGCAAAGCTGAACAAAGTCACCAGTTTACTATATTAAATATCGACAACTCATAACAAAATAATGAATGAACCACAAGTGTTCTGCAATGCTCTGTGCGGGAACAATGGACATAATTATCCAAAATAGCGATGGCCACCAATTCACAAATCCTGTGGCATCTGCGAGCGTCCACAATGGCACCCATGTTAATATTTTAGAAGGTTTCCTTTATACCAGCGCACAGGACAATGTGCAAAGCACGATAATCCCCAGCATCACTCATCAAGATATAGACATGTTACGGTAATATCGGCAGACAATGCTGCTGTGTATGCCGTACATCACACACAATATTTACCAAGCATCGGTCTGCCAATATTTCATTCTTCTCACACACAGATATGAAGGTTTAATGATTTAGATCAGGTGTGCCCAACAGGTGGACCGTGGTTTACCGGTAGATCTCAAAGCACAAGTAGAATGCACAGCCCTGCCCTTCAAAATAAACTCTACCGCGCACAGGAGGTAATAAATTTGTATTAATGGTAGATCATTTTGACTTGGTCATTTTAAAAGTAGTTCGCAAGCCAAAAAAGCGTGGGCCCCCCTGGTTTAGAATATAAACATCTATATACTATGAAAGAGGTAGGTGGGTTATAAAGGTAATGATTTCCTTTACTACTCCAGGAATATAAATTAGGCTATGAGAATAAAAAGTGACCAGTGAAAGCATTTCCTGCAGCGTAAGTTGTAGTCACCTCAGTGTATATATCGTCACATTCATGTAAACACCCCGAGGATCCAAATACCCACATTGGGCCCTCAGAATCCAGGAATAGAGAAATGTGTATTTGCTTATCTCATCCCCTTACAAAGCAGAAGTGTTGTATTTACATTGAGAACCGGCCCCCTACCCTTAGCCATGGCAGCCATTGTGGTATGATTGCAGCTACTTTCTTATCTCTCCCAATCCTCATGTTGTCACCCTTACACAATGATTGCTGTGGGATGAGGGGGACATGAGGAGTCCAATACAACAGCCAGGAAGGAGCAGGCCCCGGGACTTGGAGCTCCGCCGCTTCATTCATGGCCTTTGTTTACAAACCTATCCGGCCGATATGCTCTGCGATCGTCACCACATCCAGCCCGATCAGCGGGTACGATCAATACCACAATTACACAGCCACCTTCATTCTCCACACACAGCCCTGCATCTCTCCCCGGGGCTCAGCGGACCACATCCCCCGGGGTCAGCTAACACCACCGGGGCTGCCCACCGATCTACCACGACCTTCTGTATACACCTCCCCTCCGCCACCCCCCCCCCAGCCCGGGGCCCACACAAAGCACGGCGGCCCCATCCTCACCGCACAGCCTGCGGGGGCCTACAAAACACAACACCGCACACAAACCTCCCCTAACACCGGCCTCCCTCACCAGGAATAGGTCTGCTCAGCCATGGCGACGGCGGCGACTGCTACTGCTGCTCCTCCGGGGGGTCAGGGCTCGGGCCCAGTGTCTGTCAGTGGCGGCTCTGCGGCTTCTCACACAACATGGCGACCGGGTCTCACGATGCAGAAGGTCTGGGATCCCGGGGAGGTAAGCCCATGGCAGAGACAGGAGACTAGAGCTGCAGCTACCGAACTTGCACTGGCGGATAGGCCACGGCTGCGCGCTCGTGACTGGCGAACACCAAGCGCGTTCCCGACGGCTCTAGAGAAAAGCGCGCAGGCGCAGTGAGAGGAGAGCGCGTCACGTGACCAGTATAATTAGGCCCTCCCGCCCATATGATGTCACTAGTAGAAGTGCGCACACACAGAGAGAACATAATAAACACAGGAGGCTGATACCTTGTGCAACCTTCTCCATGTTTACCGGGCAGATACAATCCTCTAACCTATGTTTAGTGTTTATTTATCCTGACAATAGTCATTATTATTCAGCCTCCGGTGACAACAGAATTCTTTGTGAAAGGGGAACTTTGCAAATCCGTCAACCAACCGAGTCCCATGCACTAAGGCTTTTCGCTCCATCCAACGCCGCCATCTTTATTTTAGGTTGATCCTGACGTCACCCAACCGCAGGAACAAGATCTTCCTGAAAAAAAAATGCATATGTGCGGGATCGGGCACTTGTTTTATTTTTACATTCCACAAAGCCAGAAGCCTCCTAGTATATGTGACTCAAGTATCCCAGGAGGATGGGGGTATTATTGTTATTAATATTTAATATTAAACATGATTTATATAGCCCCAACATATTACGCAGCGCTGTACAATAAATAGAGCTTGAAAATAACAGACGTATACAGACAGTGACACAAGGAGGAGGAGAGGACCCCGCCCCGAAGAGCTTACAATCTCCTTCAGTCTTTACTTAGGAAAGAGTACTTACTTTTAGGCTTCCCCTAAAAAGTAAAATAAAAAAAAAAATGGCCACTCTTATGTAATGTGATGATAGGTCCGCTATAAATGGCACCATGTGGACAGGGCTGTCTTAGTTGCATGTAATTTAAAAAGGCCTTATATTTAAAGTCAAAATTCCTGTTTTGTAAATGGTTATTACTTCTTTATAGTTTGTCTATTTGCAGCCTATTTGGTATTTGTTGAAACAGGAAGTGGGGTAAAGTTTCTCTGAAGAGTGTGAAATATTACCTTAGACCAGGGCTGTCCAACTCCACTCCTCAAGGGTCAGGACATGCACCCAAATTAGTAAGGTGTGGCGTACGAGTCAGGGAATGTTTATATATAAATGTCGGTTTGTGTGTGGCCCTCGAGGGCAGGAGGTGGCAGGAGTTGCACAGCCCTGCCATAAACAGATATCAATGAATCAAGTGTCCCCATTAGAAGACCCCCTTGTTGCTGGTCTAGTGATCACTCACCATAAAAGATCTGACACCTTTATTGGATATTTATTAAACCAAAGAGGAAAATCTGATACTCCATATCCCCGAAATACATCGATCAGCCGAAACAAATAACCACTGCTATGTGCAGGTAATACCACCGACTATCTGGTCTCAGTGGCCCCTGTCATGAGACAGTGAACAGTCGGTCCCTGAAGATAGTGCATTGGAAGGAGGAAATGGAAAAATGTGGAGATCATGTTGTGGTGTCTGGAGAATGGGTCAGAGCTGAGAGGGCTGGACATGTGGTGGTTCCTGGTTTGGATTGGTCATTACCCATCATGAGTTGTTCAAGGAAGGACAACTGCTGAACCAACAACCACCATCATTGACATCTTTTATGGTAATCTCATATAACTTAAGCGGTGGTTCAGATCAGTTTCCTAACATTTCACATTGAAGAACATGTAAAACAACCACAAAGTTGTCTTATTATCATTGAAACCAATAAGAGTAGTTGAAATGTCTTCTTTTTGTAGGCAGTGTGATTGCTTTGTAGGGGGTGCTGATATATGCACCATCTGGTGGAGGGTCACCTGGTGAGCTGCTTCCATAGCATTGAAAGGTAACACTTTCTAAATGTTCAAATCTGAAAAGACATTGTGGAATCTATTGTGATAAATAAGTGCAAACAAATAACATGCTTCCTTTTAATACACACCCTTCCCCCAATCACATTTCAGGCCGTGTTCTTAGTTAAAGTTGGGTGTCTGGTATGCAGTAAGCAACTTTAAATGGAATTTTAGTTCCACAATGAAAAAAGGTAGACTAACAGGCAGGTGATAAATCATACCCACATAAATGCCTGTCTGTTACATGTGTGTCAGGATCTGCCAGTTGTCCTGGCATCCCCCAGTGTGTTTCATTACTCCAACATGTTAAAAAACCACAAATCCTTCTTTGAAACATATGATATTGTTTTTTCCTGTTTTTCCTGTAGGTGTTTAGCAGGCAATTCTGGTCTCAGGCATCTTGCGCCATCAAAAGATTTGCATATAAAAGCATTTTAAAAGCATGCTGAGCTTTAATAAGCATTTGAAAGGTGTTTTAGAAGCCTTTGTGTGGAGGAACTACAAACAAACGAGCGGTTCCACTTCCTGTACCTCTAATTTTTGTGCAAGAGAACTACATTAGAAAATCACATGTAAATGTTTGAAAAGATCGCCTGCAAACACCACCAAGCAGTTGAAATAGGTGACTATACCGCATATCAGCCACCCATGCAAACAAGCCCCTACTTTGGCTATGTACACAGGTCAGATGATTCTCGTCCGGTAATTGCCTCAGGGCTATTATCGGATGAGAATCTGGCATGTGTACAGCGCTCATTCAACGCCATTCATGGATCCATCCTGGCAGATCCACCAATGGTATATGTATTACAAGTGATGGGAAGAGAGCATAGCAGGGTGTCGCTCGGTCATTCTCCCCTCCATAGAGCAGAATGGCGCTGTATGTACAGCTCTCATTCAGTCTTTTGTCACTGAAAAGGATTGTGTGAGATCACTTCCCATGACAATAATCGAGCGTGTGTACGCAGCCTCAGTCCTGGTTTGTTACCTACCTGACATCCCACACCTAGAAGCTGGGAGATGGCAATTACACGTGCAATTGTTGTCGTTCGATAATCAGCTCAGGGCTGATATCGGATGAGAATCTTATGTGAGTACAGCCCTCGTCCATCGTCCAAACGACCATCCTGGCGATTCCACAGACGATGGACGACAAACAATCGTAATGGAAGTGAAGGGAGAGAGAGCACACCGGGGTGCTGTTCCGTCGATCTCCCCCTCCCCTCTGCATAGAGCAGAAGGGTGCTGTATGTACATCACTCGTTCATGCATCGCCCAGTCGTTGGAAAGGATTGTGAAAGATCCTTTCCAACAATAATTATTGCACGTGTGTACATGTACGTGTGCCTTAATAAAGGATCTGAAACAGTTTTACTTTTGTGTGTGTAATTTTATTTACTGAACCTGCAGGTCTAGAAAGCACTCCAAAAGTGCATAGGGATGCCATTAATATTGTATGGAACCGTATCACACAATGTATGGTATGCACATAACCGTGTGGCTGCAGGAATGTGATCGCTATCGCCTAGCGCTATGTGAGTAACATCAGGTCAATGAGTAAGGCAACAACCTCACCCAGACTAAAACTAAAAATATAGAAGCAGGCTATCTTTTTTCAATAAATACAGGGACATAGTGTGCATTTTCTCATTGGTAAGCCTGCACGCAGTTAAAATAATTTACCTAATAATTTCCATTTTGGTCTGTTAAACATACTAATAAAAGTTTTTTGTTATATCTGTTGTGCAAAAAAAGAGCTTATCATCTGTCCAAAAATCCTCTAAATTTGTAACTTCCTGTTATTAGCACAACTCAGTTCACTTTCCTGAACTACAGAACCTTACCCTGTGTACTGTTTCATAAAAATAACTTTGAGAGAGATAAGCTTATAAAGTATGTATAGGCTAAACATTTTTGTACTTTTTCTTAGTTTAGTCTACGTGAGAATTGCCCTGTTAGTTGTTTCCAGAACAATTCTCAAGTCCCCATCGTCTCATTCCTTGTTTGGGGCCAAATTTAAAAAAATACTTTTTGTTTTGATACAATGATCATCAGATATAGCAATGAGGTTCACCATGTATATGTCATAAGTCATGTAGCCTTTGTCTAGACTTTGTATCACATAAGAGAACCTGGTAGACAAGATCAAGAGTAGTACTTTTTTCATTCAAAATAATAACTTGGTCTGGTAGTTCTAAGACAAACCCCCTTGGTTTGTGTGAACTTCACTATGACCTTAAAACTAGCTCATCAGTACAGTGGAAAATGAGTAATTACACCATATCATAAATCATACTATATAAAGACAAAGACCCTCATTTTTAAATTTGAAACTATTTATCCAGTTTTAATAAAGCCAATGACCTGTATCTTCAGTTAAGAAAAAACCTAATAACAAATATCAACTCAGCATCTAAATTACAAATGACAACACACAAAGAAAATGGTGAAATGTGGTAGTTCAGGGGCAGTCAGAACTGGGTAGCTTCTTGCACCACCTTATTGTATCCAGAATTACTATTAGAAAGGTTATGATTTGCAGGTATTATAAAATATGCCTCTCCCCCAATGACTTGTTTAAGGATAGACAAATATTTCCAACCCATCATCCCAACAGCTTACCCTCACATTACATGTTTTTATAATGTGTTTGTTTAACATCAAACCAAAACCAAAATCTGACTTTAAGGATATGTTCCCACCTCCATGAATTTGCGGTGCGTTAATTCCTTATTAATGCAAGGGAACTACTGCCTCTGGGGAGGTGCTACATGTAGCTTTTCCAGGCAGCAGCTCCATAGAGAATGAATGAAAGAGGCAGTGAGTGGTACCATTTCCAATCACTGCTGCCAATTGTCAAATGCACGGATGCTGTTTTTTTAGAAACCAGCACTGCAGTGGGAGTGACAAAGCCCAATCCTAAATTATGTGTGACCTTGCCCAAAGTAAAAAAGTATGACCCTTTTAGGCCTGGCCACTTACAAGGTTAGCTCGAGGGCATTTACATTCCACCCTACAGTTTTTCCTGCCTTTTATGAAACTGTCTAAAAGCCACTTTAAAGCCACATTAACAAAAAAGTTTAATAATGATATCTCTACCTTTGGACAAAGTTGGCGTTGTTAACATAACAGGATGACTGTTGAACATTTAGAAGTAAAAGTGGCCACTTGACCACAATTGAATGAATATCTACACTGTATGGTATCATTTACATTTACTGTCCCTTTATACCAAAGCTTCCTCTGTGTCAATGTTTTGTCACTTTTCACAATCCTGTCACAAATAGGTAGGTGCATTATCCATAATTAACTAATGAGGTTGTGTAAAAGCATGGGTTGCCTAAAAAGGCTTATTGCTGCCAGGTAAGGTAACATCTATATGGTGAGAAGTGCTTTTACATGAAATATTGGTGGTGAGAAAGCATACAATAACTATTGAACAAACCTAAGTTAATTTCATTACATTGGCACTTGCCTTTTACTAGTATTCATTTGTCATTTCAGAAACACATGACATCATAATTAAAAGGACAAACAACAAAGTCAAGTAATACAGCAGTCAGTAATTATCTTTTATCTAATTTAATAGGTTGCTTGAGTCACTGAACTTTGCCCATCCCTACCTGTTCACACCAGCAGTGCTAAATTCCAGAAAATTACAAGCTTCTACCATAGAACTTTATTAGACTTTACAAGCAGCTTATAAATATGTTGAAAAATATATGTATAGACAAAGCAAGGTGGCTGTAACAAGTATTTCTAGATATATGCAAGAGAGTTGTGACACTGGTAAGAACATTTGCAGTTGAAAACAAAGCAGTTGCTTATGGCTAGTGTTGCAAAAGCTGGAAAATGAATGAAATGCTTATATTGTAGTTTGAGCAGGTCCATAAAATAGATTTAGTCTTGACGTGAAGATGTGGCCACGCTGTAGACATTAAAGTACTTAGATATTTATAATGAACCGTAAGTATGTTTTAAACCAAGCCATCACTGGATACAGCTACTGGAGAATTTCTATGCTTACAACAGGGGTGCTCTGCTTGGGTTGCAATTCATTTTAACATTTAAAATGGGTCTTTTAGGTTGCCATCTTTATTTGGATAGCTTTGCACTTACCTGTTGTGGTAAGGTTCTTGTTGGGTTAACCAATGAAATATGCTTCACTTTGGTATAGTCTAATTATTTTATTTAAATGGAACCTTGATGTGCTAAGGCAAAGCACCTTCATTACAACTTACTTGCAGAATGTATTGTCCTTTCTGGCATTGGTAGCTCATTATGCAATGAACCAGAATGGAAAAGTGTGAACGGGGTCCTTAGAGATACCAAAACTGTGTAGTTTATGCATCTGCATGAACAGTTAGTCTAACAAATGTCCAACTAGGCAAGTCATTGTACGTAACAAAATTAGACTGTGTATTTAGAACACATTTTTAGAATACTTGATTTTAACTTACAATAGAAGGCCCAAAGCTATCAAATCATTACTGTAAGAGGGTGACTGGGTGAAATGGGTGTCTCTGATGTGAACTAGATGTTAATTGCTCTATGCTGCCTGCAGCTACAAAGGTCAGTAAGAGTTTGATTTAAAGTTAAAATACTACTTGCTTAAAGCGTATTAATAATTTAAGATCATTGCTTATGCTTATATATATATCGTATCCACATAAAAAATAGTGAGCACAATGCATTTAAGTGTATCTGGTCTAATTGCTTTCTGTGTCCCTACTAATTAGATTCACACTATTTGTCAAGATAACATTGTTAACATTTTGAGTCGTCACTATTTTAGTAATAAAGGGAAATCTTCCAATTTAAACAATATTTCCAGTGACATCTGTCCAAAAGTGATGTCCCTCTCTCTAAAGAATTTTCCTATATTTGTAGGTTTATGTACATGACAAGAAGTAAAGGGAAATCTCCCCAATGTACTCAAATGACACAAAAAAACATGTTTCAATCATTCCCTACTCTAATTTCAAAGAAAAAAGTTTTGGATACTCTTTACCTAAAGTGCAGTGTTGTGAGGTAATGTGAAGAGATCTTGAGACAGATATACATAGTGTAAAAAGAGCTGGTATTAACCTTTGTTCACATGGAATGTCCAGTCATGGGAAAACGAAGCTCTATTTTCACCTGAATACACTGCACACTTTCGTAATTCAGTCTCATAATGTCAGAATGTATCTTGCACCAGTCTGACTTCAGTAAACACATTTACCGTGCCATAAATATTACCTACAGTGTCTGACATACAGCACACACTGCAAGCCTAATATTGCTCACCAGCCAGGACCTCATGTCAGGAGAGGACAAGCTGGGTGCCTAAAATCGCATGTTATGGATATGCAAACACATGAGCCCTACTGATATGCCTAATACAATGTACCTGTTAGGAACACAGCAACAATCAGAAATGGTTTATGTCTTCTTCAAGATGCATCACACAAGTTTTCACATAATGTAAGAGACATAATGATAAGAACACCACAATTATTCATGGAATGCAAATTCATAAACTAGAACTGGTCCAGTGTCTGTCTGAAATGATGTATAAAAGGCATTTGACGTACTGGTGCTGAATTTCTAAAGCTTGATGCATGAGCTTTATAGATTATGTGCAAATTTTAAAAACAATTAGCATTCAATATGTAAAATAAATGTTCTTCTTGCTATAAAAAGGTTGCACCATATTTACTTAGTCATTTACTAAAGCTACATACACACTTCCAATTATTATCGTTGGAAAACGAACGACGAACGTTCATGCACGATATATATGAACGATCGTATAGCACCGATACTGCACATAGAGATAACGACACGATCATTCGTAGATATTGTACACACAATAGATACGATCGTTTGAGCGATAGAGGAACTATGTGCACGACAGGAAAGTGAACGGACGTTCGTTCATCACGCATGCTCTGACCATGGACGATCAACGAACGACCGTACACACGAACGATGTTCAACGATCGTCGCCCAATCCGATCCGTCGGTCCGGTCGTTCGTTTCCAGCGACTTTCCTCGTTCGTCGGCGTCGTTGGTTACTTTTTTACGAACGATTTTTTGCCCAATCGATCGTTCGTCGTTCGATTGGAACGATAAAAATTGGAAGTGTGTACGCACCTTTAGACTTACTTTATCATGTGTTTGGTTTGATTTTAGAGTTACAAAAAAAAACATATACAAAGACTAACGTTTTACATTTTAAAACAACACATTTGAATATAGGGCTATTTATGTTAAAAAAAAATATTAAAAGGTTGGAGTAAAATGAGTCAATATTCAGTGAGCACTCCTAACATCTACTATCAAGATTATGTCAGGCATATTAGTAAACAGAAGAGAAAACCATTATGGTTCACTACAAAGGGTAGTAGGATATTTAAGGAAGAAAGAAAAAAAAAACAGCATATTAGGGATAATGGGCCTGACGTGGGCAGTCGTGGCTTTGTCTCGAGAGGGGTAAATAAGGGTAGCGTGCGGTGTTGTGACTCATTTTGACCCCTACAAGTTCTAGCACAAAGGTTGCATACCAAGCAAAGGTTTTATACCAAGCAAAATTTTTTGTGACCAAACAGGACTTATACCAAGTTGGACTTATTCCAAAGCAGACTTATACCGAGGTACCACTGTACTTTCAAATGCTTAGTTTACTTAGAATCTTTGCTGATTCAGTTCTCATGAGGTTAGGTGAAACTTTAAAATTTGACAAACCTAAACCTTAGGGTGAATACCATTGATTTGTGTGGGGTGTGGGAAGCTGTAAGTAAAAAAAAAAAATGAACAGGGAGAGGCTAATTTTTGTCCAAACTTGTTTTTCCACCATGCTGTACCCTCACTAGTGCTTATTTTCGGAGTAGCGACCAGTAATTTGCTTCGGGGGTCCAGGCCTGTTGATTATTTAGTTTAGTGACCCTTTTTATTAGAGCCTTACGACCTGTTAGGGGACCTGCTAATGGACAGTTAGGAAGTATCCATATCACCTGGGCAGCAACATGGGCTAATGAAGAAGTACTGTTCTCCACGCAAGAACATATGAGAGTGACCACATGACTGCATGTTCAGGAGAGTAAATGGGAAACAGGGGATAAGATGAGGGTGTTAATATGAAGTGGGAAATCTCTGAGAACCTGTACAGATTGTTTCATTATGATAATGCTCACCACACTGCAGTATCATTAATTCAAAGCCATATACCCACACTGTAGTGTACACCCACATATGTGATGTACATGTATTATTATTATTATTATTATTATTATTATTAATAAACAGGATTTATATGGTGCCAACATATTACGCAGCGCTGTACATTAAATAGGGATTGCAAATGACAGACTAATACAGACAGTGATACAGGAGGAGAGAACCCTGCCCTGAAGAGCTTACAAATCATGTACATGTGTGTTTTGGTGCACTGACAGCCCATATAAAAAAAAAGGAGGTGTGTTAAGGCAACATGTTGTGTTAAGTTTGTCTTGGAATTAGGGCCAGGAAAATCATTTTAGTTTTCTGTTCATAAAACCATGAAAGTCAACTTTAGTTACAACAAATAATGTAACTGTTGATCATATGTAATATACATACATTCCTGCATAACAGGCAAACACTCCAGTACTATATAAACATCTACACAATAAAGAACTAAAAAAATCTAGACATACACAAGATATCTTCACGTACATCAATATTGTCCCATCAATTATCACAATCTGCACTAAATACATCAATTTACACATATAAAGTTTATATAAAGTTTACAAGTTCCCCCTGTGCAGTAATTTGTAGTGTCAGCCTCTAAAAACTTGTAATATGTTCTCAATCTCTATCATTTCTAGCATGTCTGCAGATTCTAACAATCTTCTCCACTGTTACATATATTGAACATAATGTGTGGCCCTGTAGTGATTTAGTGGCTGCAGTTAGAACTGATAATCATTGGCCCAGTCTAACAACTGCATACAGACAAGAACAGAGGGAGGGCAAGAAAAGAGAAAGGAACAAACAAGTAATATGCAGTATAAACATAATAACAGGCAGAATCAGAAGCAAAGCCAACATAAGTCAGATAAAAGGATCAAATAAAGTCAGAACAGGTCAGAAAAGAGTACCAGATCAGAAAATATATGACAGAGAAGCCTAGCCCAAGGACATACAGAGGCTAAGGTGCTAAGTGTAAGGTCAGCACAAGCTGAGGCTGAGATATTTACACCAACATTATATAATGTGTGTATGTGGGGTGGGGGGCTCAAATAGCCCCAGGACAGAACAGATAAGACACAGGTAAAGAACAAACCCCACTTACAGGAAAAACAAACCAGACTTGAACACACAATCACAATGCATGCTTTGTCAAAATTCGCTTTGTAATGTGCTATTTATGCTTACACTGTCTGTGACCAATGTATGCTCTGTCTGCTGTAAGTGCACCGACTTGTTTTTTATTATAGTTTTATCCTATAGTGTGCAATACCACAAATGCACCTGTTAGCCAGTGAAAAAAAGTATTTTTGAGGGATAGGAAAAAAATTAAAGGTATTTAGGAATGCTTATGTCCACTTAATAGAAGTGGAGGAAAACTTAAAATGCTTAGAAAATTTGTTGGTAAAAAAGTAAAGTATTTATAGTAATTACCAGGTGCAAAAATAGGAGCATACAATTTCTTAAGTCAGCACTGCAGAACATTGATTATTTTGGCTGTAGTACCAGTGATTGCTTATGCAAACACATATCCTCAAATAGCTTATGAGTCAATAGCAATGATATTGCTGCTTTTACAGGGTGTAATTTATTTCATGTGATAATGCATAGCTTTAAAATTTGTCCACTTGGTATACAGGGCACCACCCTTTGCAACCCAGATGTAGCAGCCAGCTACAACCCTAAGCTGTGGCACTGTCATTAGGGAGGGTAGGTGTTTTAAAGAGAACAGATAATTATTAACATATAAATTTAGTTTTAAAACAGTTCTATGTGACAACAGTCATTTCCTTAAATTGGAAACAGAATACTAAAATAATATTGTATAATAACATTACAAGCTGGTACATGGTCATAGGATAATCCTTAAATCATTAGTCTCCTAAACCTTTTCCAGAATTTCCCCTGGCTCTATATGGTCCTTTATGTCCGCAGAAGCCTCAAGTAATTTTACATAAATAGTACACTCCTTCTGAACTCTTTTCTATGTGACCACATGGGGAATTTATAGTTCTATGACATGACATATACAAGTAGCATGTAATAGCAACTGATTTCAAATGATTGCACAGTTCTTCAAATGTGTGCAATTTCTGGCTTTTACAACCGACTTCATGCCTATGTTCCTTACATACATAAAACATAGTCATTGTGCTATATGTGAATTGATTGATCACTTTGCCTAAAGATTCATTGTTGGCAATCATGTTACTTAAATAGCCACATGTTCCAGCGTATGGGAGCATGAATAGATTTCACTGAAGTCATCCACATGGCAAGAATGATAACCACCAACTGGGTTCTGGGATGTATGCATCATCCAGAGATACTTTCACCATAATATATTACAGGATTTATTTGTGTGGCTAAAGCAAAAAACAATTGTGATCTGCTGTAAAGTATGTCTCAGCAGCGGCACTAAATAGATAAACATGCAAGCATGCAGGAAGTATATATGGTGAGTTCCTAAAATCTACTAACTCTGAAATTTACAGAAATTTAAAAAAAAAAGTTAATTATTCGTAAAAAAACAAACAAAACTTTTTTTTTTTTTTAAATAATTTTTATTGTGAAAAAACATCACAGTTCATACAAAAAATAAAACAATCATACAGTATGGGTCAAAGGTATACAACCAAAAATACATGTAAAGTACAATCATAAAACCATAAACAGGATAATTTATTAACCAAATGGAACCTGAGTGTTTTCATTTCAGGGAGAGAAAAAGGAGGGATGGGGAGGGGGGGGAACAAATTTGATTAGTTACATAAATCTACTCACATTAACCACCAAAAGTACACCATTTAGTTAGCAGAGGCATGTAGTGAAGCGGGCTGCATCAACCCATGGCAGCACGGTGGCTCAGGGGTTAGCACTCCGGCCTTTGCAGCACTAGGTCCCAGGTTCGATTCCCAGCTAGGACATTATCTGCATGGAGTTTGCAGGTTCTCCCCGTGTCTGCGTGGGTTTCCTCCGGGTACTCCGGTTTCCTCCCAAAAACATGCAGTTAGGTTAATTGGCTTCTCCCTAATAATTGACCTTAGACTACATTAATCACATATGACTATGGTAGGGAAATTAGATTGTGAGCTCCTCTGAGGGACAGTTAGTGACACGACTTTGGAGTTTGTACAGCGCTGTGTAATATGATGGTGCTATATAAATACTGTATAATAATAATAATAATAATAACCCATTATATTCCACTGATGTAGAGAAATGTATCCAGTGGTACCAAGTCTGGGCAAATTTGTCCACTCTCTTGGAATCAGTGGATATCATATCTTCCATATTATAGATATCAGTTACCCTTCTCAACCAGTGACTTACAGTCGGGGGAGAGGTGCTCTTCCAGCAAGCAGGTATACACGCTTTAGCAGCGTTCAATAGATGTCTCAAAAGACACCTTGCGCGAGAAGTCAGAGACATGAAGAAGCGCCAGGGCTGATTTGGCTTTGATATCAACATCTGTAGTTTAAGAATAATTTCAGCCACTGAGTTCCAATAAAATTGCAACTTGGGGTACTCCCAAAAAATATGCAGTAGTGTACCCTGAGCTATACCACATCTCCAGCAAATGCTGTCAATATGTGGAAGAGCTTGGCAAGCCGATCAGGTGTCCTGTACCAGCGGGTAGCCAGCTTGCAGTTAGTCTCCTGATATCTATTACATATAGATGCCTTATGACAAAAGTGCAGCATCATGTCTTTTTGTTCACCTGAGAAGCGCATGTTTATTTCAGCTTCCCACTTAGTCACAAATTGGGGGGATTCAGGGGCATCTATGGTTAGCAACGTTTGGTATGCATGTGAAAGTGTGCCCCTCTGGGAGCGTTTGGAAATACACAAAGACTCAATAGGCAATAAGGACCGGACGAATAAACAAGTCCTTGGATGGGACCGCAACACATAGGGGAATTGTATATGCCTCCAGGGGGACAATGATGGCAGCTCATTATCTGATTGCAAAGTCGGTAGGTGGGCCCATTCCCCACTGTGGAGGAAGTGTAAAGCTCTGTAAACTCCATGTCTACGCCAAGAACGAAATATCGGGTCGGAGAGTCCACAAGGAAACTCCGGATTGCTCAAGATCGGCGAGAGAGGCGAGGGATATATAACTACTCTCTGGGTGGTAAAAAATGTGGAAAATATTCTTAGTGTCTCGCCATTCAGAGGATGTCTGGACATAGGAGCTTTAACAGGGCATGCGTCTTCCAACTCCACCCAAAGTTTGGATTTAGCGTTTGTGCACCAATCCAGTAGTCTGGACAAGTGTGATAAAGTATGGGATCTGGGAACGCCAGCCCACCTCTAGCTTTAGGGAGTCTCAGTATAGACATTTTGATTCTTGGGGTACCAGAAAGACAAATGAACTTTATGAATTCTGAGGGAAACTTTTGCAGGATAAATTTTTGAAACTCGTATCAGGAGGGCCTGTAGTATTTACAGTGGCCTGGGCATAACATAACTCATAACTCCTGCAATAGATTGGGCAATGAAGTGACTGGGGAGGTGCCAAAAAACAGCAAACCATCCGCTTATGCAGCCACTTTATGTTTGGTCGGACTGACCTGTACTCCTTTTATGTCAGGTTTGGCTCAGATAGTCCATAAAAAAGGCTCCAGGGAGATGACAAACATTGAGAGAGATCTCAATTTACTTTACTAGATTACTTTAGTAGGGACGGCATTTTTCTAATAAGCCAGGTATGTTTTGTGATATTATGAAAACAACCCATAAAAAAAAAGCATGCTACAATTTGAACATCTTTTATTATTTCATATAAAATAAAATTATATTCCAAAACACACTCAAGCCCATAAAACATTTAAAAGTTCAGAATCCCCAATTGCATACAGAGTAGCACTGTCCCAGTTACAAATATTTCAAACAGATTGGAAACATTAGGGAACCGCCATTGGGAAGTGTGAAAAAACGGGTTATTATCCAGAATCCGAATAAATAGATTATACATCAACGACATAAAATGTGTCAAGATAATTCAGCACAACTTTAAAAAACCACTGTGCAGACATGAATAATATAATGCAAATAGAGGTACAAATGTACTAGGGGATATAATGTACTAATGACGTAAAATATGAACATGCAGGGATATAGGAGGATTTAACAACCAGCGTTAGCATTTCTTCTTTTCTGGGCTTCATCCCATCAATGGCAGGGATAAAGCAGACTCAGGCAATGACTAAACTTCTAATGTAGTGCCTTCCCAGCTTATGTCCAAAGTGGTAGCTGCAGCTGCAAAGGACAAGGGATCCTTACCTGTATCCCCACCAAAACACTCCTGGGTGGGCTTTGGCTTCCCACACTGAAGGAGCCCTGAAAAGAGAAGTGGTCTCTATTGACAACATGGTAGTAGAACAGTTGGAGACATCTACATACTTTCCAGATTGCCTGTCCAGTTGGAATCTTCACACACAGCTTTTCAGAACAGACTCGCGTCTCTATTTCTCTACACTAAGGACCAAGAAAACCACAAGCATTACAATATGTACAATATAGCTACTTTAATTTGACTGGAGTTGATTCACAACAGTAAAACTAAATATAAATGGATATAAGTACACATACTGTACATATACACTTTCAGCGGTGAAGCTTGGTGATCTAGCAAACCTGGAACTGATCTGGAAGATTCAAAACATTTGCTAGCAAATGAATTTGAAGAAACCCATTCCAGGTTCAACCAGCTTCACAGTTGAAAGTGTATCTCCATGTCTCCCGCCCATGTCTCCTTTACTCTACAGTTGTACTCTCAACTTCCAGATTTGTTTGGACCACAAAGCAATTCATACTCTTAGTTGGCTGGATTGTCCAACACATGGCTTAGTTTAGCTACCTTGGCCTCCCATGACAGATGTAGATTGTGCTAGGTCCAGAGCAGCCTCAGATGAAAGCACATGCCAAGCACTAGTCTCATATAAGGATTGTGTTCCTCATCACCAGAACTTTCTGGGATAAGATGACATATTCACCTGTTGAAGACCTTCCAAAGTATTGCCTACAGACATCAGTTTTTCTACATCAGAAGGGATGATCAGTGGAGCTGTGGGGTCTGTTCTGAGAGCTGGGCTCTTGGTGTTGATGCGTCCTCTTCAACCACAGGGTGGACTGGAATTTCTGATGTTCTTTTTGTTGGCCATTGTTGGCCCCTACTTCTTTCCCACCTTATGTGCACCTCTCTTACATGTCCCTACCCACCCATTGCTTTCCTTGCAAATTTTTCCCTTCTTTACCTGTAACAATTTGAAGGGACATAGTAAAATGGGACTTAGCAAAACATAATTGTGTTCCTCTGTCTTGATTTGGCAGACATAGCATCCTAAAAATAAATTATTTGCTCAGATTTGTTTATCCCCTCCAAACTTTTGCAATTAGAATACCTTTGTATTCTCCACAGATTTTTATTTGTGGAGGGCAATGACTTGGAAACTGTCTTTCCAGATCCACTTCTAATTATTCTGTTGTTAAAAAATGGATTTCCATAGAGCTAATAAATGACAAAGAGACCTGGATAGAATAAGACTTGACATCAGAAAGAACTTAACCTCTGACCTCTAGTCATAAGGCCCCCACCTCTAGAAAGGTGCAAGTACCTAGGTTTAGAGTTCTCCCCTGTTGGTACAGAGTTCCAGTAGTTATGAATAAACTACTTTCTTTTGCCTTAGAGGTGCAGTATTCATAAAGATATGTTTTTACTTATAAATTGTGTGCCTGTGCTTGGATACCCCTGTTTCCTAACAAAAAAGGAGGCAAAAAAAAACTGAGGTTGCAGAGAATAAAAATCTAGCCCTACCTAACCCACACTAGTGAAAGTTAGAACTGTTTTAAAAATTGGGTACAGTTATGAAGTTCAGTTGCATTGGTGTAATTTGGCTCAAGATTGTTTTACCTTCTTTCGCCAAGAGGTGGCAGCAGTGTAATAATTTAGGAAGACTATGCTCTGTATTTTTTATAGAAAGAAGAGAATGTTGGAAAGACAAAGAGGTAATGTATTCAAAGGAAAATCTGTACTTAGTTCTTTACTAGTGCTCAATCAATTAAAACATTTCCTGGAGCACTTTGCTGCCTAGTCCGCTTTTCCAAGTTTGTCACCTGCAGTACTGTCTCAGAGGACCAAAAGGTTCTATAGATCTAATTATAATATGTTTATTCAATAAAAATATATATTTGACCTGTATTGTGTTTTTAAGTAAATATAAATATTAAGGATTCACCGAGCATTAATTTATGATAGAAACCTAACTAACATCTAACAGGATATTAAACATTTTTGGTAAATAAATTGAGATATTTTAAATCTGATATATTTTTGGGGGGAAAACATCTTTAAAACTCAAGACTTTACCTCCCAATTAACCTAATTTTTTTACAGCCCTTCTCAGGCCTGAGTGTTTCAGGTGGCCAAAGAAGATGGTCGACTGCCCTGTATAGGTTACAGATATGCAATTAAATCCCTCATGTGCGGAATTCTGCTGGGAAATGTTGCAAACCACTCACAATAACTCCCACCTCCAAATGCTCATGTGAATTAAATTTTCACACATGCAGAATGGGTGGTTGGTAGTGGTGCGGTGTTTAAATGAAATAATGTGACCCAAGGCTTAGGAACTCAGTTCAACAGTCCCTGTTCCCTGCACACATTTGCATACATCTGTATGCTAATGAACTATTAAATATGTATATATTACTCAACCTTATCATGACAAACTGCCAAATTTGTCAGATATAATTTCTATTTTCAGCCATATCAGATGATACTATTATGCCTAGCATGCCAGGCAAAGTATTTACTAGACAACGCCTCCTGAGAAACATTGATCAGGTGGATTACAAAACTTTTCCTGGTAATTTCCCTTGTTAACTAGTACGCACTGGAAAAAATAAAGTTAAAAAATCTTAAGTGAATTCAACAGCTGTATGATCATAAGCAACCATTTTTTGCATTTTTGATATGAAGTATTTGGACATGTTGGTAAATATTGATCAAAAGTTGTGTGATTACAACAAATCCAATCCAACTGGTGTCACCCTGATTGAAATATTGTACATGTGTATAGTAACGAGGATAGTCGTTGGAAATGAACGACCGGACCGGCGGATCGGATTGGACGACGATCGTTGACCATCTATCGTGTGTACGGTCGTTCAGTGATCGTGCATGTTCTGAGCATGCGCGATGAACGAACATTTGATCGATACAGGCTGTATTATGTATGTGAGTGTATGTGTGTATATATACATGTGTACAATATCTTTGAACGATCGTGTTGTTATCTGTATGTACAGGATCGGTGCTATACGATCGTTCGCAGATATCGTGCAGGATCGTTCGTCGTTCGTTTACAAACGATAATAATTGGAAGTGTGTACGTAGCTTAACTGGTAGCAGATCTGTGCGCTTGTACTATAGTCTATTCAATTTTACTTTGTTTCATTCTATAAAAAAAAGTAACAATGTTGTTTACAACAGCCAAACCTTCTAAATTTCTTTAATTAGGGTACTTATATCATATATTTGTTTATTATATTATTATTGGTATTATCCATGTATCTATGTATTGGGGTAGATGTTGTTGCGTACATCAACCACATCCTCTTTACATCTCTTTGGCCAAAAACAGTAAATAAATCTTCCGACCAACTTTCCATGAAATCTTGGTTTTTAATATTTCATTCTTTCTATTGTAAATGTAGGAAAAAGAATAAAACCTGACCATTCATAGTCATAGCTATTGTTTGATCTGGAATTGCTCGTATTGTAACAGTAGATCCACCTTAAGATACAGTGGAGGCTTGTGGATTATTAGAACCACCAGGTTCTCTTCTAAACCTAAGTTTAATAGAATTACAGTCAAATGTTTTCACAGGTAGGGGAGTAGCAATAGCCTCTACTCTGTTCCTGTTGCTCCAGTTGTCGTTTAAAATGTTTTAAACTTTTTAATCTTTGGATTCAGTCTGTGTGCTGTTCCCTCCCTCCAAGATCTAGAATTCCTAAATGTACACCAGCCTGGTCAGCTGCGGTGTGTTAAACACATGCATGTTGACATGGAAAGCGTTAAGCAGACTATTTATTTGAATAGACTGCCCAATGCACCACAACAGACCAATATTCAACATTTTCAGCAGTGTGTGATATCACAAACCTTGGTGTACTAGGTTTATCCTCCTGATAAAGGGTGGCCAAGCAAGACACTTGTATTGGAACATGGGAGCTGAACCTGGGGGAACCAGCTACCAGCCAGGAATGATGCATGGCTTGCATAGGTGATGGAACCACTAAGTGGGGCTGATGTTGTGGTCTGCACACAACAGTGGATGAATGATTTGTGGTTTCAGATAGTTCCCACCAGCCCGTCACCCCTGCTCTGCCTTTTAATGCTTAGTCAGTCACCACCAGATTCAGCCAAGAAATTGTGAGCATCATCCTAATTCCAACATTTCTTGACCAGCATCAAACTGTGTCTAGCAAAGTCATTGACAGCATCAGGCTATGTTCAGAGGCTATGTCCAACAACGATTTTGCCAATATCCAGCTTAGTCTTTGCCACCATCCACCTGTGCTCAGCAAATGTGCTTCCCTCTGCAAAAACAAAAAAACAAAAACAAAAAAAAAAAGATGCAATGGTTTAAACAGACAATAGAACAGTTTGGAGCTTACAGAGAGCTGACGACTTCTCACCCATGTAATAGTGCTAGATGTAGCTAGGAAGTAGTTAATTGCCAAGCACCAGCACTGACACATTGGAAAAAGAAGACCAGTCTCATAGTTCACTTTAAAGTGTAATTGTGTAAGTGTAATTGCTTTATATTCTTTTATAGTTAAGCTGTTTCTAAATCAGGACAGCAAAATGATCAGCTTTGTAATTAAAATTTATTACCTGTTTTTTTTCGTATGCTTTTCTCAGGACTAAAGATGTCCACTGTGTGTTCTACAGATCATGTCCACGGAGAACTTTTAAAATAATGCAATGCTAGAATGTAATACTACAGCATTTCACTATCAAGGAATAGCTAGTGTAAAATGTGTCCATTCAGAGAGCTGTGCTAGTATATGAAGTGAGTATATGAACTATATGACAAATTTATTACTAATAAAATTTAGGCTTACTTTTGTCCAAATTTCTAATTTAGAGCTGCACTGTTGTTACAAATCTGCATTAGTGGCTCAGCATTGAAGGTTGCTTCAAAGAATGCTGATGCTGAAGGTGCTCACTTGGCACATTTTCTAGGATGACAATTCTGTTTGGGGAGTAACTTGAGGTGTGTTGTTGTCATCCTAACAGGAAGAGGCTGTACCTGTCAGGATCCCTATGTTAAAACAAGGACAAATAATAGCAATTGATGCAAAAGAACAGAGAGACTGGAACAAGTGCAGCCAAGCCATTATTTCATGCCTTTCCTTCTCTTACAGACAATGCTAAACCAGTCTTCGAGACACCGTCTGTTTGTCCATTTAGGGCACAGGCTGCTTGTAGGTGGTTCAGAAGGCGATATGTCACAATACATACAGAGATCCTCTGTTTAAGGTAGGATTCAAAGCCCAGTTAGATGCCCGGTGTTATAAATCTCTTTTGCTCACTAATGTGTTTTTTATGCTCATAAACATGTGTTGCATTAAGGCAGCGTTGTACTTTGACGTATGTTTGGGTGGTCAAGAAATTTATTTTTTAAGGTACCACTATGTTTCACACAGTGTTTCATGCAATACAGTGGTGGTTCATCAGTATCAGGCAAGAAATTGGACTGGTGCTATATTGAGTCATGGTGGAAGGATATCATCACAATATTTTTTTTAATAATAAGTACCGGTATATGCCAGTCTATAGCTATTCTTACTGATGACACACTATCCCATTTAAACACCCACAACCCACTTGCCCAGCATGTGTTTCAGCTTACTTGTACATAAACAGCAATGGTGGGCATGGTAAGCCTTTATTTATTCGTATAGTGGGAGAAATACATGTTGAACAGTTATCTGACCAAAAACATCTGGATCATTGGATCAATGGCATCTCATAAGATGAGAGGCAGTTCTGACACCTAGGCCGCTTTTTCCTGATTTTGACTACAGAACAACTCCTCATCTTCATAACATTGGAGTATGTGTAGTTCACAGTGCTAACCTGGGAAGGAATAGGAAAACATGGAATTTCAGAGCACAAGATAAAAGCAGGAAATTGAAAGTGCACTGAATGTCTAGCAGAACCAACATACTTTTTTTTCTGCACTTGCTACATGTTTCAAGAGACAGATGTGCATGTATTATACTTATATGGCATGTGCTGGCAATTTTATTTTTGTGTTTGATTCATTGGTGAACTTAGTGACACGACAGATAGAGATGTGAGAAAGGAATCTTCTCTTAAAATCATTAACTAACAATGAGGACAACTAATTACATTCAGAATGGCTTGTGCAGAGAAGCATGCAGTGCTGATCTGGCTGAGTGAATATTTAGGCTGTTTAAAGGTAATAAAATGCAGCTCCTAGAAATGGAAACATTGTTTTCTATGTAAACCTGCAGACCAGATTTACAAATATCAAGTTGCCTAATATTTAAATAAATATAATTATTGTTAAAAATAAGTTACTGGCAAGACACTGAATTTATATTTATAAATTACTGATACTGATAGATTATTAAAGGTGCCATTACCGAACTCGTAAGCAATTTCAATAGCCTGGATGTAAAGCTGATCTTTTGGTTTCAGTAGTGCCAGTCACAAATCTGAAACAAGCATTTAGGTAACTGTGTGACAACTAGCCTAACTCTTGTGCTGTATACTCATTTTGGGTCAGTGATTTAGAATTAAAAGCAGGATTATCAAAAGAGAATCAAAACACCAACCAGACAAGCCGAATTTTGTAGATGTTGGCTTGGCCAATAATGCAACTTTACTATGTCTCTAGATGCCATCCTTGGAATACACTTTATGTGCATGGACAATACTCGGACCCCCTTGGAAAACTAAACTTTCTGGCCAAAGTCATTACTAAAGAGGGTAAACAAAAGCATGAACAAAATATTGGGCTGCGTACACACTTGCAATTTTTGTCGTTGGAAAGGATCTTTCACGATCCTTTCCAACGACAAGGGACTGCACGATGCATGAACGGTGCTGTACATACAGCACCGTTCATGCTCTATGGAGAGGGGAGGGGGAGAGCGACGGAGCGGCACCCTGCTGCGCGCTCTCCCCCTTCCCTTTCATTAGGATCGGTTGTCGTCCATCGTCCATGGATCCGGCAGGACGGTCGTTCAGACGATGGACAACACCGACTGTACACACGGCAGATTTTCGCCCGATATTTGGCCGATGCCGATTATCGGGCGATAAAAATCTGCCGTGTGTACGTAGCTTTAGTTAGAGTTAGATTGATAGAGTCAAGATATGGGCAGGTTTTTTTTTTCACATCGCAAGCCATTCATCAGATCATAGAACAGAAATCTTCAGAAAAAAGAGAAATCTTCAGAAAGAGTTCAAAGTATTAGCAGTAGTTGATAAAAGTGAACTGCATTTCAAGAAACTTGCTAGAGGCCAGATCCAGCAAGACCACCAAACATAGACAGCACAGGAAACAAGGCAGAGCATGGACATTGCCAGGGTGACATACGTAAGCATATGGAGCTTTGCTAAAATGTGGTTGGTGATGAAACACTGGAAACACAGAAATAGGTGTGCTGTTAGTATCAAATCTGTGCACCACAATGGCCTAAACTTCTTGGGGTGGGGGTGGGGATGGGGGGTGTACTTTGTGATCCCCTGAAGCATACCAAGAATGAATAACATTTTTAGCCTTTTGTGAACATGGAGTGATTCAGCTACTTTGTCACTGCATGCATAAGGGCATGAATAGAGCTCCTGTGCACATAGCATGACAGAAAAATAGAGCTTGGGGTTCAGGGGTAACCAATGGGGGAAGCAGGGAGAGCGGCAACAAGTAGGCAGGGGGAACTAAAGGAGAAGAAATAGGCCTAGCAGCAGGTTAGGAAGGAGCAGCTCAGGGGTCAGAAAGCTACAATGGGTTGACTACACAACTGACCACACTCTTCATGTGATAGCAATAAGCAGAAAGTGAACCTTCTCCCATAGAAAGTGGCAATGATATATAGAATTTATGCTGTATCTACCTTTTTAGGCTTGGAATACATACCTGTTCATTAATTCCTTCTCAGGGGATTGAACCACACCAGAATGGTGAGGGTGGACAGATATTAAAGGGGTACATTCAATAAAAAGATAAAGAAATAAAAGTTATATGCATCTGAAATTACATTTTTTTATGTATGTAACATTTATCACCATAGAAAGGAGGAGTCTTTATATTAAGCAGTACATCTGACATTAAACTACATTCTCCTGTGGAGAAGTCATCACTGCCATTTAAAACACATGGGTCTTAAAGATTCTCCACCAGAAAATGTTGCTGAATATCAGATTCACTGCTTTATAAATAGACCCCAAAGAGTATTGGCTTGTAAGTTCACAGTGAGGTTGAATTACCGAAGGAGTAGAGAGTGTTCAGCATGCAAAGTAAAGTTTTTTAGCCTAATGAGTGAGGTGTTGAGCATTGACTTCAAGCATCTAATAATGGACAACCAACAAGTCTTTTCTTCTTTCACATATATGGGAATTCACTAACCAATCCCATGGTGTAAATTTTCATTATTGCGTTGATGAGGAAGGATGAAATACTTACAAAATACTTACAAAATAAAAAAAAAGGAAGAAAGATCAGGTAAGGGGGATGGATGGGGGTAGGGAGAATTAAAAAGCCAACCCAGGTGACTCCATACTTTTTTCGTTCACATACTGATACTCTTATTGTATATGTTAGGACATTAAAGTTTTTGATAGTTCTGAGTGTGACTTAGAGATAAGAACAAACACAAAAAGGCATACAAACGTTGTTTACCTATTATTTAAACCCTTTAATATTATAAAACAATAGATACAAAAACAACAGTACTTTTAATAGTAATTAATGTAATAGCTAGTGGTAATAGCCAGTGGAGAAAGTGATATCTACAGTCTTTTTGTTTAAAGCGGTGAGGTTGTATGCAAGATATTAGCCTAATATTGTCTCTAATCCTTTAAACAGAAGACCTACCTGAAAAGGAAAGACTGTGGTAACATAACAAACATAACTAAATTTCTATTTTTATCTTTTCCTAGTTGTGGATCTTCCTGGCCTGTTTTAATGGTGCTTCTGGAGCAGCATTAGGTGAAGTTTTACACCTACATATGTTAAGGGTTAATATACTTTCAGTGCCCCCCATTCCTGCCTGTAAACCTGAGAGCAATTATTATTTTCTCCTTGGATTGTCTGTATTTAATTTTAAACTTTTAATAGAAAAAAAAGGCACCACTAGGTATCTGCCTCTTTGGCATGATGGTTATGGCTTCTAAGGAGGTTACTAAACTTTGAGCAAGCAGGTGGCATCCGGAGGGGTTCTGTTTTAGGGTACATAACCCCAGAAACAAGTTATACTTCTATGTGTATGCATACTTCCTACCAGTGTGTGGGGCCAAGGCTATTACACAAGCCACCAATAGTAAAAGGCACTACATAAAACACCAATTAAATTGTGCATCTCTCCAGAGAGTACCGGTAATCTCTTCTATAAGGTCTTAAACCACAATACAATGCAAACCATCCTTTGTAAATCAAGTATTAATTATGTTTGTTTGTATTTGAGCTTGACACATCAACATGATAGATTTGTTATTGCATACTGTTACAGAAACTTATTTGAAGGCTGTGTTTTTTTGATCTGCATTGATTAAAAATATTGTTGCAATGCCTAAAACTGAACTCTAATTAGCACCTTAAAGTAGTTTCAGTCAACCCTTTCCTCCTGTTTAGTGCCCTTAAAATGATCAAGGTTCTTTCCTATGTTACCACTGAACTCAAGTCATCATATTGCTAGGACAATGATAAACAACTGTAGTAGTGTTCTGAAATGGTGTACACCTACCAAGGTCAATAAAGCACAAATGGAAGATATTTTTGTATCAATCCTTAAACAGTATCCTCTTTGTTGAGTTGTCCAGATTTGTAATAGACACATAAACACTGCGGAGTGATAGGAATATATTTGTTTTACAGGAGCACACCCCTATGAGGTAACTCACCATAAAAGTCCAGGAAATGACATGAAACTACTGCAGCAATCAACTAATGACCACCACCTAGAAGTCATTGTTTGAAGAAGTTGTACATCTTTCCAGGTTTATTGTTCAATGTTTAATGACTGTCATTTTACATAGAGATTTGCATAGACATTATATATATAAGATGTTAGTTGCAAAAGAAATGATTTTATTATAACCAATAGGCTAAATAACACATGTCTGTACATTCACAAGTTACAGCACCTTATATAATATACTTAAGTTATAAATACACTACTTATAAAATATCCCTGGTACTAAGAACCATTGTTGGCATTTAAACATTCTGCAGCACTTTGAGAAAACTGTCAAGAAGCCAGTAAATCTCTCAAAAGCAAATAGGTAGAATTGCTTGTATGGCTTTAGGCTAATTTAACTTTATTGTAAATATATTAAAGGTTTTGTACATAGAGATCCTGCAAATAAGAGAATGACAACCCTAAGCCACTGGTTCACAATATACAACAGCATTGTCAGTCTGCTATGCAAGCTCCTTCAGTTGGTCATGGGTTTGCAATCTGATAGACATAATAGGCAGCCCAACTGAGGAAGTGCACAAGGCAGGCTGACAACGCTGCTGCTAATTTAAGGTTTAGCACTATCAACCCAAATCAGGAAGAACTGTATCTGGAAGGATCTCCAGGCAAGAAGATTTGCAGCAAATTTACGCCACCAGTATACATTGGTGCATAATACTAAGCATATAAAATAATATCAGGTTTATGTGTGAATTTGTAAAAATTAAAGGACTGGAATTATTCTCTGCTTTACACATTATATTATTTTCTATATTAAAATGAAATAATTAAGAGCATACAAACTATACACACCTTAGCAAAATAAAATGCACATTTACAACAGAGGAACAAGTTATTCACTGGGCATGTACAATATAATTGAAGTTGTCACAGGTACGCAGTTAAGGTTTATAGTGCCATTGACCTTGTTAGTACATTCTAAGGCAAAGCTGGAAAGAACAAACAGGAACTGCCTCACAGTGAGACACCTAGGCCTCCAATATTAACCCTTGTGCTTCCAGAAATGCATTTCATTTGTTATGGGAAGCTCTTTCTGTAGTTTGTTATCATAACAAAAATGCTATCAGGATTTATGAATGAAACCTATTTATTTATACCAATAGTGATACTAGAACAACATAATCCCTGATGTCTGTACAGCCAAAACTATCACTTTGTGATTATTTAATGCAAATTATTGGTTTTTACAGGGGGAATTACACTGCAACCCAAAGTATGGAAAACAATAATTACAATTATTATAATAAACATTTTCTTTTATTAATTTGCATTTTGCTGTCTTTGACGGATGTCTCAAAGGAATTATTGCACAGTTGTTAACTTTAATTAACTTTAATGAAATGTGAGCAGGATTTAAACATTCAACTGTATAAAGTCTTAAGGTGTATTTACAGACCTTTACTTTTTACTATTTATTTATTTATCTTTTGAGTAATTTGAGGAATAGTTAATCCCTTTGTTGAGTATTTATTGCTACCTGTGTCCCTGTTGTGGAAATTCGCCTTTATTTTTTGTTCTGGTGCCCATTGTCACTAAGAATGTTGAGGGAAACCCAACATCTTGAGTTGTCATCAGGCAACTGTTCCAGGATTAACTCTCTGGGAGTTTTTTTCACTCTGGAGGAATTTCTTTTCATTTCCTGTTGTCTTTAGGCAGGAAGTAAAGGGGGAATCTACCCCTACCAGGGTGAGTTCAAAATCTAAGATCACATTTTCAATTTTAAAAGCCATATTTAGCAATCACCTTCTCATTGTATAATATCATAAATACTAGTTTGTTATTTATTTAGTTCGGCCAACTGTATGGTTACAAGTTGTATCATATGATGTCCTTTTGGAAATGATAATTGTGTCACATCGAGATTTTGTGGTACTGCATAGACTTTTACCACATTTCTTTTTAGGTGATGTGAACATCTAACTAAGCTTCTTAGACACTCCCACCTCTGCTGTGTACTTATGATTATGTACTCTTCCGTTGTCCATTCTTTCTGAAATATATATTGTCTTATATTTACCACATTTACACTTTATTCTATCTTTTCTAGCTCTCATTTCTTTATTTCCTCTTACTAGCTCTTCCCTTACTCTCCCTCCCCTCTCACACATGCACTTTGTGCAGAGTTGGGGGTCCAAAGTTCAGTACCTTGTGAAGCACAGGGATAAATATGAACCTTGGAGGATTTACTCTGCTCTGATGTAAACAGAGAGAGACAAGGGTCCCTTATCTCCTATGTCTCACTGAAGACTGTCCAGGGGGTGACTACATACAGGTTGTGGCCGCACAGCAAGTATTTTTGGGGGGGAGGAGGAGACAGAAGGTGGGTAGAGCATGGGCTCCCGCCTGCTGATCCCTATTCTAACCGCAGGATGGTGAACTGGTAGCAGGTAACAGCGAGGATGGCGTCTCAGCTTAGCTATTTGCAGCAGGAGCTGCTAAGGGCATTGCTGGAGTCAGGTGTCACTAAAGAGACTCTTACCAAAGCCTTGAGTGATGGCGATGGTTACCAGTATCCTAGGGATCCCATGGATGACATGAGTAGCCTGGAAGATGGGGAGCATTGTGTGCAGTTACCCAATGGCCTTACGGAACCTCATATAACCGAAGATGACAGTTCTGAAGATGGCGGAGACTTTACGCCACCAATTTTGAAGGATTTGGAGAGACTAAGTCCAGAGGAGGCTGCCCATCAGAAGGCTGTGGTGGAACGACTGCTGCAGTAAGAACCTTGTATATTGCCCTTTCCTTAATACTCTTTACATACGTTTCTGACCTATTACTCACATTTTTTATTTTTTTACCTACCTGTACTTTTTTCCAGCCTGACCTTTCTTGCCCTTCCAATATTCTGTATTCCTGATTCAGACTATAATATGTTATTTATACACTTATCTAAAATATAGTGTGGCAAGTATAACAATTATAACAACAGGTACGTGATCACTAACATGTACAATATGGATTGCCTATATATTGAATAAAAGTCATAGGTTATGATAAAAGAAAACATGGTATGCAATACATCCACTGCTCAGTTGCTGTGTCTGAAAACATTTGAACTGAAGAAAAAAAGATCAGTCTTTCTTATTCGTGACCACCCTTCTTTCTGTTTAGCTCCAAAATCCTGTTACAGTTCTTTTGATATGGGTGTGTAAATCTTGCTGTCCATATGGAAAAGATCATTATAATTTCTTCATGGTGTTAAATACAAAATGTCCAAATGGTTTAGTCTCCAAATTTTCCTCTCTTTGGTGAAGTACTTCCATCAGGATCAACAAAATGTGTTCTTCACTTGGGGTTCCTTCCTCTAACCCAGTACAGCCTTACTCTTTTTTATTCATAGTTACTCTGATCTTGTTCCCCATAGTCTAGTTCCCAATCTCCCTCTCTCCTTATGGTGCTGTGGGTCCTGTTCTGAATCTTCTCAGGGTATTGTGGGTCCTCCTAATTGCTGGTTCTCAGGGGGCCTGAGCTGGTTACTAATTATCCAGGCCCTCCATAATTTGTGCATTTATAAACCAAATGGCCTCTACCTTTTGTGATGATTAACTTTAACCACTCTACTGCTACTTTGGACTGAGATTACTGTGATAGTATTGCAACAGAAGGTAGAATAAAAATGTTCTGCTTGACTGCTTGTATGAGAAGAAAATGTTGAGCTGGGCAGACACATTTGAAGAAATCAGTCACCTAGCTGGTAGCTTTCAAAACGTCACAGCTGGCAGAAAGACCTTTATTGATCCCAAACTAAGTCCCCCATATTTCTGTATTTAAGCAATGCCGTGTCAGATGCCCTTTCTTACCTCTTTCCATGTCAAGTCTGCACTCCTAGCATCACTCCATTTGTGGTCCCCTCTGGTACAGAAGAAAACTATTGTAGTTCAGCTCCACACAGCCAACAGGAACAGACTGTACTAAGATGGTGTCTGTCCGTTTTGGGTCTACCTAGATAGAAATCTCTTCATATGAACTCTCCATTTAAATTGGTTAAGGTGCTATAAATTATCAACCAGCCTCTTGTTTCCTCTGAGTTGATAACTAACTAACTGGGTTACTTATTGTTCACGGAACAAAAGGGAGGTGAAAACGCCCTTAGAAATGACCTCTAAGAATAGAAGAAAGGCTTTGAGGGGCATCACCTATACCTAGAGGGAGACCTGGATGAGTGGATGTGAAAATTTGAGATTTACCGTAAGTGACAGGTGTGACCCACCCAAGACACTGTATCAGTCTTGTACACCTGATTATGACCTGTAGTAAATGTGTATCACCGGGAACCTAATTAACACTGTTATATGAGCCAAGAGCCTATATTTTAATACAGAGGCCTGTCTATGGGCAGCAATGATTCAAACAATCTATATACTTGGAGGCTACATGGATCATTAATCTTAATAAACACTGGACATACTGTGACTGTGTTTTGAAAAAGGACCCCAATGATCACAGGTGGCCCCTTGTTCTGTGCATATATTTCTGTCCCTGGTACACAAGCATTACTGTTTGCTTGCGGATTGGACTTTGTGCTCAGATAAGCTGGTATCAGTAGCTGAGTGAATCATCATTTGGTATTGGGGGATGGTCTGCTCTGTGTATACAGGTGTGTATTTTTACATACTGTAGAAACACACACAAGGGAATAAATGCAACCATCGAACAACAGAAATACAATGATTTAAATTGTACTGATTTACATATTTTTAAGAATGGAATACAAATAAATATACTAAACACCATGCATGAATACCCCTCCTTTTCCTTTTTTCCATTGCAAAAAACAAAATTTATAATAATTCCAAATACAAATAAATATATAAAATTTATCCCATACATTAAAAAAATATATTATTATTCCTAAAAGCAAAAACAGCTTTTTATTTCGACAAGTGGACTCATGTCATACTACCTAGATATTTGCCTAACAGCTAAACAACTCTGAGTTTGATAAAAGAAATATAAATTACTAAGGGAATCAATATGCATAATGAATTGTTATTCAAGTTTTCAAATCCAGTCTCCTTCTCTCCTCTTATGGTGCTGTGAGTCCTGTTCCAATCATCTCAAGGTACTATGGTTCCACCTACTTACTTCAATTAGGCAATCAAGTGCTGAGAAAAATCCTATTTTTTAAATACAGTTTCTCTTGCATATGAATGAGTATTTAATGTAAACCATCATTTACCATCATTCACTTTTAACAGTGAACATCTACTTTGCCAAATTAATTATCTCTATATTGAATAATATAATTGAATAATGCAGCTGGTTATCCATTTTAACTACACTATGTATTTGGATATATTAATTTGGAAACCACAAACACTAGTGTCATTCATAAACCCTTGGAATCCAGCCTTTTTTAATCCAGAGGTGTCAGAAAAAGAAAGGATAATGAAAGCAATTCTGTCCATAAAATGTACCTGTTAATAAAATTACTTCCTGAAAAGAAGAAAGTAAATACTTACCTTTCCAGCTCTGTGACCTTTATTAATTTCAAGGAAAAGTCTGCACTCTTCCAAAACAAGCATGACACTTTACATTAAAACGTACGTTTTATTACATGCTCCTACACTAATTCTGGCCGTATTATTTCTGATTTTCACTTACAGGCCAGCTGGTTCTGGCATTTCTGTGGAAATCAAAACAGCTGCAAGGTGCACGAAACATCTGCAACATTATTGTGTTTAAGAGGATCAGATATCCTGGTATTACCTGATTACCTACAATGTGGAACAGGTATCAGTAAAGGCAAATCACACAAATGTAGTTGTGGCACTGTGTGTCATTGCGGATTTAGTCCTTTGTTTCTAAAGAGTACTGTATTTACTTGAATATAAACTTTTGTCTGCAAAAAAAAAAATATATATATTTTTTTTACACAGATAACCATAACTTTAGAACAAAGACAGATATAATACATATATGGATAATAAAGAGCTGGGAGGCAGGTTCTATTCTACGTTACGTCAGGCTGCAATTCTGCTTTAAAAAAGCTATGCTAATAAAGGGCATAACAACAGAATTCTATTGTAACATGGCAGCAATCACCTGTAATTTGAAGGCAGTCTTTTTCAGTCTCTTGTAGAAAGTTAGCAGCCTCTAAGAATTTCCTGTAATCTGATTGTTAACATGATTGCATTATTCTATCTTAAATGTGACTCAAATTTCTCATACCATGTGGCATGGGACAGTTTTGAACAAAATGGGACCCTGAAAAAATATGAACTGGAGGGCCCAAGTGCATAGCACACCAGCTCCCTAAACCCCTGTCAGTTTGCCAGTTGGTGGTTTTTTTTTGACAATTACCCATTTTATGTTACCCTAAAAACAGGGCTGCATTAAGCAGTCCCAAATAGGATAAGAAGCATTTCCCACAGCATAGAAATGACAGTTTTTTTTTGGGTGCAACTTTTATAACCATAAAATGCATTTTGGTTTAAAAGAAAATTTGGGGTAAAAAAGAAAGAAAAAAACAGATGTTTGCAGGTTTCAAGTAGAATTACAAGATCATTAGGTGTTTCTATGATTTTCAGGCTTTTCTAGTTGTGTTTCATCCTTTTCATCCACTTATTGAGAACAAGCATTTTTCTGCAGCTCTAAAAGTAAACCTTTGACCACAATATCAGTTGGTTGTTTTGCAATTAAACCATTTTAGGTCAAAGTACAGCTGCAGACAGGTAAATGTTGTGTTGATTTTAATCTCCTCACTATTTATTTGACTGGCATCTGTGGCATTCCAGTGTCATTCAATGTAAGATAGACAGTTCCTTTGTATCTTTCAGTAACTAAATTCATTGTTTTTACATTCTGTCTATATGAGGTATAATCAGCATTGTGCTTTAGGCCAAGGGAGATCAAGGAAAAGGTTCAAGGGAAGATGACAGTTTATTTTTAAAATGCACACATTGCCAAAGCAACTTCTCTCCTTTATTGACGGTTTCCTTGTAACCTTTACTTTACATAGCTACTTGCAGTCCAACAAAGCACATGAATTATACTTCAAGTGTGTGTAAAAACTATCAACTATTTAATGTTATTAAATATAACATTTATGGTCATACTTAACTAAAAGAACATCTGAGAAATAAACAAATAAAATAAAACAATCGGATGAGAATCAGTATTCACGGAGTGGGGTGACTGTTGTAATGGTGGAAACAATACTGAAGCGTACGGCTTAGTAACGGTTGCCTCATACTACTTTAGACTACATTGACGTCATGCTGCGCCTCTCTTGTTTTTACGTCTCTAGTACAGTTTGTGATTTTAGTCCAATATACAGACGAAAATAGTCATTCAGAATATAAGGATTTATTAAAATATTATTTTTTTTTTTTATTATTATTAATAAAACATAAAAATTGCAAATAATATCTAAATTTTTCTGTGGACCACCAAAAATTTCTTGTGGACCACCAGTGGTCCATGGAACACTAGTTGGCTACCACTGCTCTGGATGGTTCTGAAGCTTTTTTGGGGGCTGGAGTGAGGTGTGTGGAATAATCTGGAGGAAGGATAGAAGTTGAAGCAGAATGGAGCCTATTCTTTGTGTTTAAGTGTACCCGTAGTCCCTCTGCTGGCTCATATAAAGCAATGCACCAGTTCACTTCTACTGAAACCATCAAGGGGAAAGCAAAATAAACCTATTCAGAGAAATCAGGAATTTCCTGAGCAAAGATCTCCAAGATTCTGTTCCCTAGCTTCATATTCTAAAACTTTTGTTCAGTCCCCGATACCTGTTCCTAAACTCTGCCTTTTTTTGCAACGATTGCTGTTTGCCATCTGTCCTGACCTCTTGTCTTGATTTAGACCAGGGGTAGGCAAACTCTGGCCTTTAGGCCAGATACGGCCTAGCCAGTAGTTGGTTCCGGCCTAACGACCCCCTGGTCGATCCGGCCTAATCCTGGCCGGCAACCCGCGGCTCTTGAGCCTCCTTGTTATACCTCCCTTCCCTATTTACCGCGGCTGGCGTTAACACTTCCGCCGCTGGGGTAAGGGGACATTCCCTCCGTATACATTGCAGAGGAGAGAGATTTCTTTTCAGGGGCGTACCCTCTCCTCCTATGCATTGGGGAGGAGAGAGATTTCCCTTCAGGGGTGTTCCTGGTGGGGGCGGAGCCATCCGCATGGGACTCAAGAGAGAGTCTGGCCTAGTGTGCCTTCTTGACCTCCTAAAATGGCCTAGTAGCCAAAAAAGTTTGCTGACCCCTGATTTAGACTCTTGATTCTGTTGCATATCTGGTTGTAGTCAGCTGTTGCCAGTCCAGTTGCATTGGGCTGCAATTTAAGAGCTGTCCACAGCAAATCACATCACCCTTTTGCAGGATGTGCTGGTAAACTTCTTTGATTTTACTCCCCAGCCCCCTTTAGGGCCTAAATCTTGCAACACTGAAGTCCCATTACCATGGTTACATTTAATAGTGTGGATAAGGGTGAAATGAGGGTGGAAATCTGACATCCCTTGTGAGATTTATTATATATATTATATATATGTGATGTCACTCAGGGTGATTCCAGAGTATTCTCCGAAGCTGAGACTGTAAAAGTAGTTTAAATATCTGGAGAGCAGACAAAAGGTTTTAGGCCATTGGAAGTATTGGGTATAAAATCTGAAATCTCATGCAAAATAAAAACAACACTGTTAGAGGCCTTTGTTGTAATTTAAAGTTCCTGGAACATGGACAAGGAGACCATACCATATTATTTGTTATGTTTCCATTCATCCCAAAAGTTAAGCTGGCCAAGCTGCAGGAAATGTAAAATTACCAGATATACTAGTGGTAGTAAAATGTTTTAACAATGTTAATACTAATGACAGACCACATCAAATATGTCATGTTTTTATTTTGACCATAGTAACACATTAAATATTGACCAAATGCAAACTAAAAAAAAAATATTTAAAATCTTTAGCATTTTTTTAACTGGTGAAATAAAATATTTATCACATAGGGAGTATTGCTATTAGTGTGTCAACAACCTCACAGACTTGTATTGTAAGAAGAAGCAGTACTTATACTTCATTGCAGAAGATGTGCTAGGCCAGTGGTCATCCACCTTTTGGGATCTACTGACCACTAAACTTTTTTTTTAAGTTACACTTTTAAGCCTAAAATACGTAGGCAAACATCTGCTCCCATTCTGCAGATCATAAAAAATGATAAAGGAAAAAAATGGTTAAACTGATGAGTACAGAATTTCTATTATTATTATTATCAATAATTATTAATAATGATAATAATAAACAGTATTTATATAACCCTAATATACAGCAGTGCCGTACATTAAATAGAAAGATTAGTGCAAAATACACTTTTTAAGGCTGGGTTTACACGGAAGGTTTTAAAAACGCATGTAAACGTTCCTCCTGCATTTATATGCGTTTTATGCTCGTTAAAGCTTGCCTTTAAAACGCTGAAAAACCTCTATGCCGGGTTTTCTCGCTTTTATAACACTTTTATGTGCTTATAAACGTGGGAAAACGCTCTATTGAACACAATGGAAGCGATTAACCGTGTTTTCCAGCGTTGACTCGCATTTTAATTTTTTAAACGTTGCAAGCAACGCTATACAGTAGATAATGCTCCAAGACGTGCCTCAAGGGAAGGTCCTGGTGTAGATTAGCCCATTGGAATGCATGGGAATTTCAAACATGGGCTAGGTTAAATGCTGAGGAAAATGTCAGTGTAGACTAAACCTAATAGATATAAAATATTAACTTCAGAAATAAATAAATAATAATGTATCTACCAGAGGAGCTTCTAAATGAGGGCCATTACCACCAAATTGGGACAGACTGGGACTAAGGAGATATGGGTACCGAGAACCCATGTATAAAGTGCATCCAAGTAGTATTTAACCCTAAAACATGGAAACAAAGAAAACTTTACATGTAAACAGTCTATATTATTCTCTGTTTTTCAATACTAACCATTATGACTATCATCTTGCAGGGAGGATTCATGGCACGTAGCCAAGCTAGTGAAATCTTATTTGCAACAGCACAATATTCCACAACGGGAGGTGGTAGACACCACGGGGCTCAACCAATCTCATCTATCCCAGCACCTGAACAAGGGTACTCCAATGAAAACACAGAAAAGGGCAGCACTGTACACGTGGTATGTGTCAAAACAGCGAGAGATAGCAAGGCGTAAGTAATCATTTATCCACGTACATGTGACACTAATAAGTGGAATACAATATAAAGTCAATGTTATCTAAGGTCTCACATCAATTTCATTTTAGAGTTTACCCATGCAGGACAAGGTATGATAACCGATGATATCGCCTGTGATGAAATACCAAGCAAAAAAATGAGAAGGAACCGCTTCAAGTGGGGGCCAGCTTCCCAGCACATCTTATTTCAGGCATATGAAAGACAGAAAAATCCCAGTAAAGAAGAGCGGGAAACACTTGTAGAGGAATGTAATAGGTAAAGTGTTTAATATATAAAAAATTCTATAGTCTCAGTAACCCCCCCCTTCCCCAAATTTATAAACTAAACTAAAAGCCTAGTTGTCAACACCATTAGGCAACCAGTTTCTCTTTTACTTGTACAGATAGCTTGTGAAAGATCCTTTGTATTTAGTGACCTTCACAAAGGTTGCATTTGTTTAGGCCTAGGAACATCCTATGTCATTGTTTGGGCCTCGCAACTGGATAGTCACATGTAAGGCACCATCACTCGATGGACAGAGGTTATGTTTACACTTACTATGTACAGAGATCACTTTAGGACAGCATCATACGTAAACTTCAAAAACTTTGTACATCACTATACATCCAACGTTTCATTCATTTATGTGGCCTTTATGTAATCTTTGTTCCCTATAAAAAAAACTAAGTTGACCACCACAGCCCTATAGTCTAGTTAAAGTTGAATGTAATAGCTAAATTTGAAAAGGCAACTGATTGCATTAGAGAGCTGAAATGCTGTCAGGATCTTCTCTGCTTAGAAAAAAGCCAAGTCTCTGAAATTGTGATTCCTTCAAAGTGCTTATACAGAGAGCATGATATTCAGAAAATAATGAGGGCTCATTTAGAAAATATAAATAGTATAGCGTGCATGCAGTGTACAATGCTGCATGTATTTTATAGCATTATTTGTAGATTATTGGAATATGCAGACAAAAAGGTGTGGCTAATAGCTTTATCTTGTCTTGTGGATAAAATAAGATCTTTGGATATACAAAAAACAAATAAACCAACTGTAATGTAGACTGCAGGTCAGCTCATCGTTCATCCCTTCGTCATTTAAAGCATGCTCTTCCCCATCCTTATATCAAATTCCATACTGCAAGATAGGACAGTAGGATATTACATTTTTGTGCTTCCACTAATAACACTAATAACGCATGTCCCTCTCTTGTTGTTGTTGTTCATATATCTTGCAGATTTTGTTCTGGTAATCTTGTGTGTTTACTATTTCTTGTCTCTCTATCCCAGGGCAGAGTGCCTGCAGAGGGGAGTGTCACCATCACAAGCACAAGGACTTGGCTCCAACTTAGTGACAGAAGTGAGAGTTTATAACTGGTTCGCTAACAGGCGCAAGGAAGAGGCATTTCGGCACAAGTTAGCAATGGACACATACAGTGGTCCGCAGAGCTCCACACCTAGCCTAACTGCACATGATTTGCCTCCTTCCAAGGCAACAGGTAATTGCAGCTTTGTCTTACTAAATATAAGGCAACTTTCTTCATGTGATTTAGCTGTAAAGTATGATTCAGCAAAATTGCAGAAAAAAAACAACTGTCATAGCGAAAGGGCCAAAAGTTTAGTTGAAATGTACTACAAGGGCACTAATTAGGCCTAATTCAATAAAGCTCTCCAAGGCTGCAGAGAATACACGTTTATCAGTGAAGATGGGTGATCCGGCAAACCTGGAATGGATCTGGTCCTGGATTCAAAACATTTGCTAGCAAATAGCAAATGACTTTTAAGAAATCCTTTCCAAGTTTGCTGGATCATCCAGCTTCACTGATAAAAGGGTATCTTCTCCAGCCTTGAAGGGCTTTAATAAATCAGGTCTAAATTTCATAATCATTCACTCTTCAAAAAATAGCAAAAGCATCAGAAACCTACATTGCAGATTTGTAGCTTTAAAGCCCTAGGCACAGGAGTCACTCTTACATACTGGGAAAGAAATTGCCATTTGTCAGGTGGAATTTCACACAAAAAGGTAATTATATTACAACACTGCTTAGAGACCCTTACCATTTCTAAGTATCCCTACAAGATAAATCTACATATCCTGAGTTCAGATTCACAAAAACTGTGAAAATTCTCGTTGTCTGCCTATCATGCTATAAATTTGACCTGGAAAAGGTATGTATCGTTTAAGGTCATGTTCAGTACCTCCATTGCTTCATCATTAGAATTCTATGGAAGAGAGAAATTCATGATTCTTTAGTATATTACCTTACTGCTAATTAGTCATTTTCAAAATCTATTTGCACATACTTTTGATTTCTAATATTATCCATGATTGTGAAAAAAATAAGCTGCAGCTTATGAAAATAGGAAAAGTGTCATAAATAAATCAGAATAGTGCATTCTCTTGTATTCATGGTAACATGTTATATCTTACAGTAGGCATTCGATATACCCAGGACTCCAGTGAGCGAGGGACCTCCATGGTGAGCAACCAGAACGGTTTGTCTTCTAACCTGGAACACAGCCACAGCCTAATGAGCAGTGACAGTAAATTAATTCCGGTATCAGGGGGTTCCCTTCCACCAGTCAGCACTCTTACTGCTCTACACAGCCTGGACCATGGACAACACACACTTGGACAGACACAGAATCTCATCATGGCTTCACTCCCCAGCGTCATGACAATCGGCACAGATACAGCACTTGGATCAGCATTTGGCAATTCTGGACCCTCAACATTAGTAATAGGTACAAAAAAATTAGTAAACTAGTGTCCCGGTATTAACCTTAAGGAGCATAGCTATCATTTGTAGGTATATAACAATTAAATGCAGGAAGTAAAAAGGCATTTTATAAAGTTATATGTACTTTATTGGAAGCCATTGTGACTTTTGCTGATTTTCATTTGTTAGTGATTACATAGTATAATGATTTTTCCAGCAGCACAGTTCCCACCAGTGTGGCAGAACACCAAACACATGTACACATGGGATAACAATGCTGATTAGCCATCCATTACACATGCCCCGATGGTAGGAAACCTTGTTCTACTAACAGTGAGCTTGAGTACCACATGGCACTGTTGGGGCAACTCTGGTCTAAGGGAATCTAGGATGCCTAGACACAAAGGCAGGTATTCCTCTTACTCTGAATAAAAACTTAAAACGTTTGCAAAACTATAAATCAACTGTTTCCCCTTGTAGAACACAGGTATAATATTGCATATTATTATCATTATTAATCAGGATTTATATAGTTCCAACATATTATGCAGCACTGTACAATAAATAGAGTTGCAAATGACAGAAAGATATAGACAGTGACAGAGGAGGAGGAGAGAACTCTGCCCCGAAGAGCTTACAATCTAGGAGGTAGGGGAAGTATCACACAATAGGAGGGGAGATATATAGTGGTGGGAAGTAGTGAGGGTTTAGGAGACAGAAGAAGATGCGTAGTCAACTTTGAAAAGATGGGTTTTAAATGCTCTTTTAAATGAGCAGAAAGTAGGAGTAAGTCGAATTGGACAAGGAAGACGATTCCAGAGAGTCGGGGCAGCCCTAGAAAAGACTTTGACCCATGCGTGTGATGAGGTTATGAGTGGGGAAGTCAGTAGTAGGTCATTGGAGGAGCAAAGAGAGCGGCTGGGGGAGTATTTTTCTATCAGGTAAGAAATGTAAGTGGGACAAGTGCATACAGATGGTACTGTAAGCCAAAGGAGGATATGAGACTACTGAGAGAGGAGGTGTACAAAGAAAAGAGAACTGGTCCAAGGACTGACCCTTGTGGAACACCAACAAGGAGGAGAGTGGGCCAGGAGGAGTTACCATTGAAAGAAACTTGAACCAAGAGAGAGCAGTGTCACTGATATCAATGGAGTGCATGATTTGTATTAGAAGGGGGTGAGCAACAGTGTAAAAAACAGAGGAAAGATCTAATAGAAAGAGGAGGGAAAAGTTGCCTTGAGACTTAGCATTTCATGAGGTTATTTGCCACTTAGTATGGGCTGATTCAGTGGAATGGGCAGCTCTAAAACCAGACTGGAGGGGCTCAAGGAGAGAGTTGGTGTTCAGGTAATCAGTGAGTCTTTTATAGACAAGGCGCTCAAGAAGTTTGGAAACATATGGGATAAGGGAGATCAAACAGATATTCAAGAAAATCATAAGTATATCGTGTTTAATGTGGTCTTGGTAACTCCTATTTTGTGTTCCAGGTCTTACATCCCAGTCTCAAAGTGTTCCTGTAATCAACAGCGTAGGGAGCAGTCTGGCAACATTACAGCCTGTTCAGTTCTCTCAGCAAATCCATCCTTCACATCAGCAGCCAATAGTACAACAGGTCCAAGGTCATATGTCACAAAACCCCTTCATGGCCACAATGGCTCAGCTCCAGTCTCCACATGGTAAGAGCCTAGCTCCGTAAAAATAATATTAGTTCCTGAGATTAGATGTGTCCTAACTCTTGTTATCTCTTTCTGCAGCTCTGTACAGCCACAAATCTGAGGTTGCTCAGTATGCATCTGCTAGTTTCTTCCCACAGACAATGGTCATCACCGACACATCAAACTTGGGGACACTTACTAGTCTAACACCCACCAAACAGGTAATTTCATGTCATACACACATGATTAACATTTAAATATGAAACAATGTATGGTGCAGTATTGTAGTATAGAGGGGAACACTTGCCACAAAGTCAAGGTGAAAATGCCACCTCTGATGAAATCCAATTGATCCACTTGCAAACAGGGGTGGGTGTGAAATTCTATACCTAACCAACTGTCCCAGACTGTCCCGGGACATATACAACAAATCTGGGCTTTTTTTCTGCACCCAGCACCTCATATAAGCCATGCTGTCAAGTGGAATGGTCTTCTTCCTGACAGTATATACATATTCATACATTTTCAGCAGGAAGAGGCAAGTGATTCAAGGACGTGGGGCACAGACTTGTACAAGGTAAGTGTTGTCTGATCACCAATGCTGGGGAGAGGGCTCACTTTTGCTGGACACAAATGTTGGGGGGTTGGATGAACTTTAGTTACTGCTATTACCCAGAACTACTGTGAGGAGGAGGACTTTGGTTTTAAAACCAATCACCCCTTATTCTAGATAAGATTTTTTTTTCTGTCATCGACACTTAACATTTATGTTGTAGGCTCTGTTCATGCCATCCCTTCATTGTTTGGCTTGTTTTAAATGTCTTTACGTCATTGCTAAAATTCACATTTTAAGTTTGAACATATTTATAACCCCCCCAACCTTCCGCAGCCAGTAGAAGTGTTTGGACAGCTTTATAAATGCCCTGATCACTTCTACATAAAACTTAGGAGCCTGCTAATGTAATTTAAAATAGGCTTGGTTTGACTTTTTAATAAACCGCATCTAGAATTAATTTTATTTACTTGCAATAATGCCCGGCTTGAAGTTGTAATTTTAAGAAAAAAGTAAAGGTGGAGAAGGGGTGTATATGTGTGCCTTAATTAAAAGTGTTGCAGCAACAAATCTGTCTACCCCTGCCATTTTGCTACTGTCCGTACTTTTCATACATTTGTAGTTATGTTGCTGTTATTGAACTTTTTATGTTTATTTTTTTTTTTTTTTTTAATTTATTTTTTATTAGCAACCAATAAAAACAGACAATTACAGAACTCAAACCAGTGTATACAGATGGCAAAAGCAAATAAAAGCGTGAAGCCATTGACACATAAACTCTCTAGAGCACCTAGTGGGCGGCCGAAATCCTGTGCCGGAGGCAGTGATCTAATAAAGTGTTGAAACTGTATTGTCCTCCAGTTATCCAGACATGGAAGGGAGTGGTCTACTTGAAGCTGGTCCGTAGTGGACCAGCGGGAATATGTTTATTTTTTATACAAAGTTTTTTTAATATACGTGTTTATAATAATGAAAAGCCAGGAATTGGAATGAATAGGCAGAAACCATGTGTAGTCAAAATGCTTTACCTGTCATTGTAAGAACAGCAAACTAATTATGAGAAAAATAGCAAAAAATAATGTCATGTGTGGGGGAAGGAAATCAGTGTGTACATTGCTGAATGTATTCTGTCATCAGGTCCACTCCTTGCACAGTAGTGCACAGGAAGACTCTCAAGGCTCCCAGCTCCACAGCCAAGACTCCAACATCCTGCACCTCTCTTCAGGCCACCGCCTCTCCCCCAGTCCATCAGGTAAGAATTATACTGCAAATAAAGTGTACAATAAAGTTCTTCTACCATAATTATTTTTTTTAATCATATACTTTATATTACACAATGAAAAATGTCACCATTATATTTTTTTAATAGAGAAGCTAAACACAATTTTACAACTAAATTATAGCAGTAAATTACTAAATGCTGCAGTACTTGTCTGAAAGTGTGTCTTACAGTCCCTCTCCCTCTGTGAAGTCCCACCAAGCTGAACCGTGTTGATTTTTCCAATAAAGTCCAAATAATAACTTCCTGTAATGGTGTGGTAACCATGCTGCCCTGGTCCACAATTCAGAGCAAAACTGCAACTGTTGTCGCAGAATGTGTAGCAATCACCTTATTCACCAGCCTGTAGGTTGTCAATCAGTAGGTGATTTCTGAAGGCTTTCTATATAAAATATGAAGATTATGCAACACAGCAGTGAAGCATTAACCATTAGGTGTTTTTTTTTTTTGCTTCAGCACCTCTTGAATTTTGTGTCCTACTAAAATACCATGGCTCTGCCAAACACAACCATATGGTGCAGAACAGAATTCACAATTGTAGAGAATGTTTGCACATGGTAACCTAAATTTAAACTGTGTCTCTCCGTATAACCAAAGAATTTGTGTAGATGTGTATGACATGAATTTTATCTGTAGCATTCTGCATGATAATGCATTGTGTGACCTGTGCTAAAACTTTCCATACTTATGAGATTAAATCATGTTTCAAAAAACATTCCCCTTGCCTGTATACAATTACTGGTCACTTAATTCAGTACACCTTTTCAACTCTGTGGTAAAGCACATATTGAATCAGACAATACATTGGCAGCAACTTAATGCATTAAGGCATGTAGACATTTTTAAGACTGTTGAAGTTCAAACTGAGCTTTAGAATGGGGATGAAAAGTGATTTAAGTGATGTTGAATGTGGCATGGTTGTTCGTGCCAGGCTGGCTGGTCTGTGTATTTTAGAAACTGCTGACCCGCTGGGATTTGCACGGACAACCATCATTAGAGTTTATAGAGAATGGTCCAAAAACAGGGAAACTATCCAGTGCGTGGCAGTTATGTAGGCAGCAGTAACTCAAACAACCACTCAATACAACTAATGTATGCAGAATAGCATCTCTGATCGAATAGCATGTTGAACCCTGAGGCGGATACAGCAGCAGAAAAAATAGTAGAAATAGTATTTCTACTATGATTATACAGCTTTAAAATAACTCTGTATCTATATCACAATATCCCATGATTGTAAATACTTACTTTTACTGCAGTATGCCCTCTAGTCCTGAGATACGATCTACAAAAGTCTAAAAAACCAAAATCAAAACTGTGGTCACCCACAGCTTCCCTTTCTGACCTCCACCCACTACAGGAGGAAACATAAGATCTGTAGGTAAACCATACAGTTGGATTGGTTTCTCCAACTTTCAAAAGGCTTTACAATGCATTCATTGTTTTTACAGATAAAATCAGATATCATTAAAATAAAGATATTCCCTCTGCTTTTAAGGTCATAATATTTTCCCAGTGAGCTATTGAATAGCAAATACCCTCTTATAGTCTACCTAATGCAGAAACCTATTTATTAATTTACCAATCTATGCACTAGCTGGGCATCATAAAAGATCAGAGGTTTTTTCCTGCTTTGGACCTCAGCTGTCATTTCCTAGATGGAACAAGCAGTTTTTATAAAAAGCTGTCTAGCTGTAGCTTCTTGAAAAGGCCTTTCATTTACACTATAAGCTTACTTAAATGTAATATGGTGCAAATGATCTGTTCAGGTGGAGAATTAGCATGCCTATATTCATTTGGACTTTTTAGGTTTTTTTTTTAATGTATATTGTTTGGTAAATATCCACTTCCAGCACCAACATGGTATGTTTCTGTCCCAATACATTAAAATAATGAACATACCAGGAAACATTTCAGTGAGCCGACTTGTAAATCAAGTAAATAGGAGAAATGAAATAGGTAAAATGAAATAAAAAATAAATATCCAATGTACCAAAAAAAAAAAAAAGGATTCTGAAACAATATCTAAATGATGAAATAAAGGAAGAATAATATGTTGATCTTGTGACCTTTCTCTCATCTACAGTATCTTCAGCCAGTTTAGTACACTACCAGAATTCCAGCACCCCTGATAGCCACAGCCACCTCCTGTCTCCATCACACAGTACCATAGACAATTACATGTCCACACAGATGGCATCTTCCTCGCAATGAAAAGACTTCAGCTCTGGCACAGATCTACACCTGCTAATGGCATTCCTGGACTTCCACTGATGTGGTCAATGCCAAACAGCTGTATTGAAAGAGGGGTGGCAGAACTAACAATGCAATGACTATCAGATGAATAGACTTGCAATGGTCAGGCTTGCAATAAACCATGCTTTGTGTAATTGGCACAAGCGTGAGGGTACATAATGACAGAACACCTTAGTAACGGATGTTACTAATCTCCTATTTTACAATTTTTTCTTTATTTTTGGTTTCATATAAAACAATGTTCTTTTGTATGTATGTGTGTGTGTGTTGGTCTTAGGGGATACTGAATTACCTGCCAAAGGGACCACAAATCTGTTGTTATCTGCCAACCAGCTTATCACAATTGTAGAGAATTATACTTTATTTTTTTCCTTAAACCACTGGATTCATGCTGTTGCCTCATGTCCTTATGGCCCGATTCAATACCCTTACTAAACTGTTTGTCCATTTCTGAACTGCTATATTTATATGGAGTCCTAATTATCCGAGTTACTCATTAACTGTTTGTTCTCTCTTTTTCTTCTTCTTTTTAAAGCCATTGGTTTCATGCTCTTGGCTTAAGTCCTTTTGATTTGATTGACTGTCTTTGTAAGGTTCAAGGTCCTGCCTTCTACTTGAATGGTCCACATCAGGCTCCTCTTCATTCAATGTCTTGTCTTTTTTCTTCTTCTTCTTTTTATGTTTCTTTGTACGTTGATCATTACTGGGTGTTTCTGAACTCTGCACTGGGACTGGATGAAGAGCACTGTGTTTTAGAATGTCTAACCCTGACACAGCTGCTTCACGACACCTCCGCTCGTTTTCCTCTTCACTGTCCTCACTGCCAAACATGGAATGGAAAATACTGTAAAATCCTTCAACTGCATAAATATTCAAGTGGTAAGACATGAATACAAAGCATACTTTTATAAGAAAAAAGATTTGCAAGTGTTTAAAGCAGATTGAAAACTGACAACTCAGCTTGAGCAACTGTGGTCCATGTTGTACATTTACTGTCACAAAAAAAATGTCTACTGTATCATCCCACAGCTTTCTGTGTCAAAAGGTATTACTATTACACTAAAGTGTGATTGCAAGCAAGTGACCAATCTGGACTCCTAGCTGCTTACCCCAGAACTGGCATGTAAAATGTGGAGGATTATGGGGAGCTTCACGTGTGCCAGTACACGGACTACTGCCAGTTAAGATGGCAACATTATGCATGTTGGAAGTGGGGCTATGAAGAAAACTAGACCACTGTGGCATTTTTCCAGTTGAGCATTGTTCCGCTTTGTGCCTAAAACAGTCCATGCTACAGTTTAATTCCACTACTATGTACTAAACATATTGGACTTTTTGCATGTCTCTGCTTCCAGTCAGCCTCACATCCTATTGAATTACCTATAAGCTCACTGAAATTTCAGTGCGGGTGGAATTCTCTACCAATTTCATGGAATATTGGAAAAATAATAAATGTTATCTTATTACAGAATTTCGTTCAGCATACAAATGAACCCCACATATCTAACATATGTAACTGAGAAAATAATCTACTGTACATATATTACTATTTATATAGTGTTACATTGTATGCTGCACTTTATACTTCTACAGTATAACAACCGAACAATAAACACAATTACATTTTTGTTTAATGATTCTATACTGATACCAACTGTATAAAGACTGTGAATACTTTTTTTTATTCTCATTTTATTTTCTAAAGCAAAGCTTTGTGTAAGCTGTATTTCAAGGGTCCACTGGTGGCCACCATGAGTATGGTTATCAATAAGAATGAATGGGGCTATGGCCCACAAAAGCAGTATGCAGAAAACTCAGTAAAGATTGGCGGATAAGGGAGAAGAATAAGTCATATACCAGGTGAGATATACTCATGGGTTTGGGGGATTACTGGATCAGGAACTAGGATAATTATTATCCTAAGTGGGCTGCACTTAGGGAATTAGGGGGATTCATTCATTGACAACTACAAAGGTATGTCCTTTAAATCAAACTGTTCATATGTCTATGTAGAGAAAGAGGGCACTAAAGAAAACCTCCTGCCTTACCATGAAAGGCAGATTACACTTTTTTTAACTAGGAAAAAATGTATAGTGACACTGTTGTAGCTAAAAAGAAATCCTTTGAAGCATTATGGCTTCCATTCGAATCTTAAGCCCAATACAGAATTCAGAAAGATGTCCTAATATTGTCACTGGAACCAATATTTCATGATTGTTTCTAATGATAGATGAATGAGTGAGTGAATGCTGTACACACTGTGCCATTTTGTTCTACAGAGAGGGGGGAGGAAAAATGGCAACCTGCTGTGCTATTCTCCATAGAACAGGAGGTTCCTGATCCGTTGTCCCAATCAGACAACGTTGGTGGACCGCTGCACACGTCAGACAAGCATGACTGTTTAAATCAGACGACATCCATCTGACATGTGTGAAGCTCAAGACATCCATCCTTCAGTCTGTGATTCTCTTCTCCACTATGTCACTGAACACAGTAACAATGTAAATGTCAGCAGAAGGAACTATTGTATGTGATAGGGATAAGAATACAACACTGAACCTGTAGTGGTAAAAGTAGATCCTATTCGACTTTTGTATTCCATTTACACAACTAGCCATCTCCCAATATTTACTCTAATGGACTCTTCTACACCCAGCCATAATATGACTTTCAACATTCACTAGAAAGTAAACATCACTACTACCACTACTGCTCAAAAGTGTAAAATGTATATTTCACATTTACATGTTCTTTTTCTGCCAGAGAGTCTCCTTTAACTAAACCATATAGGCTAGGAAATAATCCCAAAGCCATAGGGAGTCTACCAACCTGCAATCCTCTCTGTAGAAGTTTATTAAGCTTTTACTGCAGAGTTGCTACTGCTGAGTGTACATAATGAGAGGGATCCACAGCTGCAGGGATCTAGGGGTGAAGGGGTGGTGCGAAAGGAAAGTACAAAGTATCCTTTAAGGCTAACAATGCATCACAAGACTAATTTTAGTTTATATTTTATTCTTCAATGCCTGTTTTTTACATCCTCCTTATCAAGATGAATTTAAAGTTTTAAAACAATGTGTATCTTGTATTATGGAGCACTTAGTATTGCTGCAAATACATTGATTTTTACAACAGGATATACAAACCAACCAACTGCCTTTAACACAATAAGAGCTTTAAAACAAGGTAGTTGATAAAAAATAAAGTTTGTTTTGGTCTTATTGTTGAAGAGCCATTTTTCAGTTACATAAAGCTAAAGCTGAGGAACATCACTTTTATAACTCATATGACTATTGTATGTAAATGACTGGGAGATTTTGGTTTATTCTAAATAAAAACACTTGTCATCTCACCTGCTAGAATAGGCTGCCCTGCGCTTTGGAATGCTAGGAGGTGCCACAGTGCCAGGATCCCCAGGAATGGATGTGCTTAATAACCGGAAACCTTTCAAAAACAGAATAAGAAAAGAGTGTAACTTAACAAATCCACTTTTAACCCTAAACACATGATCAAGAACAGGTGCACCTAAAAGGAGAACTGTTAAAAGTTCCCCAGCAACTAAATTGTACACAATACATAAGACTCAAATAACAAAGCTTAAGCCCATTTTTGGACAAATATTCAGTCTTCTTCCACCCCTCTCTAATTCATTCATCCTAATTCATCCTACTTTACCCCTACTTTGTAAAGAAAATTGTCAAGATCCCATAATCCTGCTGTTTCGGGTTTGGGGGTCAGACAATCCAGCACTGCAGATTATGTCTGTACTGATGGTATTGTCTGAAGAAGCTTTTCTAGAGCCTTTGAGAACCTGCTGCTGAAGAAACAATAGGAAGTGTCTACTTTACACAGATAGGGTTAAGGACACCCAAAGAAGGGAGAAGACTTGGGGAAATATGGTCACATCAGTGGCTTTAGGTGATTCAACGTGTATTTTAACTTGTCAGTGACAGGAGTATCTGCCTAAAGATCAGCTTAATCACCAGGATAAAATTATATATTGTAGTCATGGTATTTTCTCATGAAACAGGCCAAAATAACTCAAATGATTACAATAATGACAAAATTAAATTGTCACTTAAAAAACAAGCAAATTTATCCTGGTGGTAAATTGTGATAACGTGATAAATAACATCATCAAAAAATAACATTTCAATCCTCAAAGCATGGCATAGAAAAAAAGTAGGCAGCGCCACTTTTTCTTTTTCTTGTGTAAAAGCTAATTTAGCTGGCATTATTTGTCCAAACAGAAACTGCACCAGGAATGTATAAAGAATGTTACAGAGACATTAATGACAGATGTTACTGTTTTAAAACAGACTATTCCTTACAAGTAAAAAATTAAACTATTTTATCAAAGATGGATGAATGGATGGATGGATACAGTGTACTTCTAACTCATCGTATACCCATTCTCTTTTCTACACAAAAAATAAAAAAGGGCTTTACTTTAACTTACCTTCATCCTCAGGTTCAGCTTCTTCTTTTGGTTCTTGAAGACTGCTGCTTCCTGGAACTTCTTTAATGCAGCTGAAGGTCACAAAAGAAAAAAGCTGATAAAACAGATATGAGGAATATATGATCAGATGGCTTTGTGATCTTTTATTTACCCATCTAGTATGGCAGCTAGCTTTTTGGCCACATGTGCCCGAAATTCAGGTGTAGTTTGCAGTTCATTTCCATCATGCTCGTGCTTGTTGGGACGGACTCTGTAAAGGAATCAAAAAAACACTGTTTACTGCTAAATAACAATTTAAAATACATCGAACAGCATGAAACACAATTAACTTAGTGGTCAACAGTGTTGACTTCCAGCTCTGATGACCTTGGCTCAGTTACCATCAAATCATGAACTGCACAGAAGGTATATATATTATTCAAGTTTTTGTGTGGATTTCCTACCATAATCTGGAATCATAAAGACTGGGTATTTGGCAACTGACCCTGGAATGGGTATGTGCGTTTATATGACTGTGGCAGGGACTAATGTGAATGGCCCTATGCAATATAAAATGTGCTAAAGAATATATGGAAAAGAAAAATATGTACCGTAAACTTGGTGCAACAGGAGCAACTGACCCTGGCTGAGGCTGAACACATTTCTTTACACCTACAACATGAAATAGACAAATGAGAAAACAGAAATGTTAGATCACTAAAAGAAGGTTTAGAAATTATTAATAACCAGCTTTTCCCCAGTATTACTAACTACGTATACCAGAGATTTCTACTAATAACCATATTATAGTTTTCACATAATATTTACTCATGCATCTTTACCAAATAATCTGCTGCCAAAGACAAAAGGAGAATCCAACACAATTATACTAAAAGATAGGAGCCTAAAGAATGTTTAAATCATTTTATAAGGGAGTCTACAGAAAAAATAAAAACTTTACTGCTCTGACTGGTGCCTAGCATCGCCTCCACATGTCACAATGCTTAGTAAACCTATAAATTAAATACAGATATACTAAAATGTAAATGGAAGGGGAAGGCATTTAAATAAAAACTGAACTGCTACTTCAAAAACAAATGGTGGAACTTTTATTTAGAGAAAACTAGTTTGAAGGTTTATGGCGAAAAAAGTGTGGAAAATGCTGTGCAAATGTCACTCAACAAATACTTTAACAGTGCAAAAGTCATAAACTCCCCTCTTTATGGTAATGTAATGTTTATATAAACATCTAGGGAGTTCCTCATGGGTGGTTTGTTACGTCTGTTATCTAAAACATGTGTACAATTCTCACTTCTAAAGCAGATCACTAGTCACTGGATGTCACACAAATTTTGGAGCTTCTTGGCACTCATATTTTGTTGTCAAGCTTACTGTATGTGGGAGGGAGAAATAACCCTACAAGTAGGTAAGGGAAGACCTGTCTGGCATTAGAAAGGCTAGGTGTAAAATGATTAGTCAGCAGCACGTGATTCCCACATCATCTCAGTAAAGGCAAGATGAAAGGTGTGGAGCCCTTCCACCCTTTTCTTTTAGGAATGGAAGACATGCAATTGTGTGCTCAACCGACCAATCTAATTGATTTGCAAGTCATCCCCAAACCTCTGCACATGCATACAATATACAGGCCTTACTGAGGATTGCATTACAAATTATGAATTGCAGGGCAGGGACAAATCGACCAAGTAAAAGAGTAGATCCACATATATGTATTATTTTGATGGCAATAATAAAGTACATTTTGGATGTGAACTAGGAGCACAGCAGGCATGTTCCTATTGGCTGGTCTATTCCTTTATGTTTGATATATGGGTTGCTAAACTCGTATGGTCCATCCAACATGTACCTTAGCTACTATACACACACATTTACTTCCTAAATAACAAATATAGATGTAAGTGTTCATTTGCGCCAGCTTTACAACATGTATACTTTTGATTGAAACTTAGCAGGGCATCAGTTAGTTAGTAACAAACTGTGTAATCAAACTGGTAATTAATCTGAAAAAAAAAAAAATACCTGGAATAAATGGGGGAGGAATTCTGTAGCCCAACAGGCAGGGCTGATAACTCTGCTTGGGAAAGCAATGCATAAAAGGCAGAAGGTTAGGAACTCATTGGATAGCTGGCAGGATCAGCAGATATTTTCGCATTTGTATAGAGATTCTAGAAAGAGTGATCTATCCAAGAGACCTCTCCTGTAGGGTGTCATCTTCCATCCCTCCTTCCAGCTCTGGCAGATACCAGTCCTACTGTCACCAAACATATGTCAGGATCCCACTTTATAAAGTGACAACACTGCAATATATTTGATGTAGATGAAATAATATTCTCACCTTACGGAAGGAAGGGTTTACCCCAATAATATGTTTTTACCTAGAATATTCATCTCCCTTATCCTGATGAAGCAGACCCTGACCTGTGAAACGCGTCACAACTGCATATTAGCATAGGTGGAATCTGTTCCACAGAGCAAATCCAAAACAGTTGTGTACGTATGTAGTGAGGAGGTTGCAATCCATGATATGTATAATAGGTTTTTTTACCTTATTTTGTTTGATGTTTTTACACGTTTTAATCAAGTATTGAAATAAAAATTATTTCATTTTTAATAGCAATGTACTAATGAGTATCTATGCAATACCACAAAAAGTCCCAAAACAAATCTGTAAACTTGTTTTTTTTATTTGTTATGAAAGGTAGGGCCAACAGTAGCAGGATCACCTGAATGAGCTTTAGTAAAAGGTATAACCGCCATTTATTAGCAAGGCAACATAACTGGATGGAATCAACTTGCTGTTGTAAAATCTCAGTTTTATCGTTTAGATACCTAAAATTAGGAATCTGGTGCAGATCTGCCAGATATAAACTGGAAACCATTTCCGGCTTCCCCAGCAATTACCCACAAGCCCCTATTTAATGTACGGCGCTTCCGAATATGTTGGCGCTATATAAATCCTGTTTATTAATAATAATAATATTAATAACAAGCAGATTTCAGCTTGTCTCACAAGAGCCATGAACGTTTGTCTGTGCCAAGGGTCACTCCATGGCATTTCCCGCACTGATAAAGGAACACACGTTACGGCATATATATTGCTGACGTCTCTAGTTCTGAACCCTCGGGATTCGTACACCCGCATCCTCTCACCCGGTGGCACCCATGCCGCCTCCTTCAGCCGTTCCCTCTCCTCGTCACTGCTGCTGCTATCAGAGCTATCCTCATGTGAGCGACTCCTGGGCGCCGCCATCTTGCCAGGGTCACGTGTCCCTGCAGGGGGAGGATTGCTGTAGTCATCTGTGACCCGGCAGTGACGTGGTGGACGGGCTGGTTGTGAGCCGCAGACTGGTGATGGTGGATCGAGCTGTGCCTGAGGTGAGCTGGGTCAGCCGGGGGTGTCAGTGTAGAAGGGAAGGGGGGAGGCAGAGCTGTGACCACAGGCAGCCGGGAGTCCTCACCCCCCCATACAGGGGCAGACACGGTGCATGCTGGGAGAATTACAAGGAAAGAGTCCTGTGGGTATAAACTCCACACACTTCCCTGGAGACAGCTGTCATATAAGTGACAGCCAGCAATGCACAGCTCACCACCTCTTCCTGGACATGATCAGTGTGCCTGCTAATCTGATTAACATTGCTATAGGTTTACTAAATGGCTTCAGCAAAGGCCTGGAACTGGGCCAATGTTCTGCTAATTCTATAAGAGGAGAGAACCAGCAATGGCCAGATAATCCTCAGCTGGCTGGAGATGCTTTATATGCCAGGGGTTCTGTTTATTCCAAATAGGCAAACTGCAGGTAAATCAGTACTTCAATTACAAACCTATTTTGTGTGTCTAGGCCTTAGATTTATGGCACTGGGGCATAGCTCATTTGGGTGACCTGGCATTTATCTGTTGTAATAAATCTATGCAGCCTGATCACCCCCCATCCCCACCCCCCCTTGCCAGCCTGGTCACCTCCCCGCTCCCCATGCCAGCCTGGTCACCTCCCCGCTCCCCATGCCAGCCTGGTCACCTCCCCGCTCCCCATGCCAGCCTGGTCACCTCCCCGCTTCCCATGCCAGCCTGGTCACCTCCTTGCCACTGGACAATGAAGGATCAACAACAGATTTTCTTCCTCTGTCATCATCACAGTTATGCATGCAGCACAAATAAAAGGTTTACGTTGCTTCTCCTTCCCTCCACCAGACTGAATTCAGTTGTACAGAGGTCATGCCATTTTCAGGGCTTTCACCCATTGCATTTCAAAATACATTTAGTTAATGATTTTTAATGAATACACAGTTGTAGCTGCTAGAAATAAGCCAGGCCAAATACCCTGCTTTCATGTGTGTGGTATGTTGTGGCAATAATTAGCAAATAGCAACTCACCAAATAAAAGATAATTTTTTTACATACATAATATACATACTGGAGACTTTCTTAGTAGTTCACTTTTCCATCCGGATATTGGTGTAGTACACCAGTACTTCCCACTCTATATAATCTGGTGATGATAGAACATTGTTCCTGCAAGAATTTCAGATAAATGAAAGATTAAAGGATAAAAGAAGAGAGAAGTAGTTACCCTGCACAGGCTTCATAGTGCACTCCTTCTTATCATTAAAGGGGCTGTGATTTTTTTTGTATGTGTTTATCGGATTAAGGTGAACTTTATTATATTAAAATTAAACTTTCCTCCTGGCAAATGCCTTTCTATACAACATGACTGCACCATCCTTGTTCATTCATCACCCAAGATCAGAATAAAACAATAGCTTAGCTATCCTACAAACATAAGGACCCCGGTGCTTAGCTGTGTTCACAGATGTCTGATATTAGCCCTTCTGTACCCTCTGACCTTGTGACTTCCTACATTGTTATAATGGTCCAGTCTAATCAGTGAGATAGAGGAGACTGGGGAAATGCTAACTTCCTGCAGGAGATTGAAGATTTTTACTAAGCATGGACAAAGTCACTGGATTCCTTTAAAGCTGTGAGGGATAATATCTCCTTTTGTCTAGGAATAAGCATGATTCTTAAGCATGGATCTGAACTGAATCAAAGTGAAGTACACTTCCATCTGATCATAACCAAAAGTCAGCAGCAGTAGCCCTCATATTAATGGTCATGCTCAATTTGCATGAGCCAGTGTGTAGTCATAGTTTCCAGGGACACCATAATATATTTGCCTAAGGTTTAGTCTACACGGACTGTTTCCCCTGCGTGTAACCTGAGGCTTTTAAAGCCCATGTTTGAAGTCCCCATGCATTCCAATGGGCTAATCTACACCAGGACGTTTCATTCAGGCACGTTTTTGAGCATTATCTTAAACGTTGCTTGCAACGTTTAAAAAATTCAAACACTGGATAAACGCGGGAGAACACATGAAAACACTTGAAAACGCTTCCATTGAACTTAATAGAGGCTTTTTCAAGTGCTTTTTATGAAAGCTTCAATTGAAAACAATGGGGGCTTTTATAAATGTTTTTAGCAGGACTTTGGACTCTGGAAGCCCCCTTTATAAGGAGACTTGCAGATCTCCACCACCCCACCCTAGGGAATGATTACAGGGGTACATAAAGACCCTTACTCATTCCCTGAAAAGGTTAAAATGAATGAAAAAAAATAGGACGAGGCTTTAATGTTAAATTATTTTATTAAATGTATGTGTGTTTGTGTAACTAAACTTTTTTTTTTTACAGGTTATCCCAATGACAGGAGGATTCCAATGGCTGCAATCATGACTTGAGCACAGCCATGGGAATCCTCCTGACAGTGAGGGATCGCAAGGCACTAGGGGTTAAATGGGGACAAGCCTCTCCATTCACCTCTAGTACTCTGTGATTGGCTGAGGTTATACGTTTCTCAGCCATTCAGCACTAGACATAAATGGGGAGACTTGTGCCTATTCATCTTCAGTGCTCTGTGATTGGCTGAGAAATAGGAAACCCTGATGACAGCTCAAGCATCATCGGGATTTCCCTTTCCTCAGCCAATCAGGGAGCAGAGCAGCCCTAGAGGAGCTGTGACATGTCACAGCTCCTGTAGGGCTGCGGGAGCAATCAGGGGAGCAGAGCTGTCAGCATAGCAGAGTTCCGCTGACTGCTCTGCTCCCTGATTGGCTGAGGAAAGGGAAATCCTGATGATGCTTGAGCTGTCATCAGGGTTTCCTATTTATCAGCCAATCACAGAGCACTAGAGAAGAATGGGCACAAGTCTCCCAATTCATGTCTAGTGCTGAATGGCTGAGAAACGTAAAACCTCAGCCAATCACAGAGCACTAGGGGTGAATGAAGAGCCTTGTCCTCATTTAACCCCTAGTGCCCTGCGATCCCTCACTGTCAGGAGGAGTCCCAGGGCTGTGCTCATGTCATGATTGCAGCCCTGGGAGTCATCCTGTAGTTGGGAGTTACACAAACACACACATTTAATTAAATAATTTAACATTAAAGCCTTGTCTAATTTTTTTTACACATATTTTAACCCTTTCAGGGATTGAGTAAGGGGTTTTATGTACCCCAGTACTCATTCCCTGAAAGGGTTAAAAGTAAACCTTTTGTAAACACTTATGTACAATCACGGTAAAACACGTCATAGGCGTTTATAAAAGTTTTTTAGCGTTTTAAAGTTAAGCTTTAAAAAGGTTGTAAAAGGGCATAAAACCGCATATAAACGTGGTAGGAACATTTATAAGTGTTTTTAAAACCCTTCATGTAGACCCAGCCTTAAAGGAAAAAAGAAATGGCACACTTGTTTCCTCAGATGGGTTTATTAATACAGAATTTGCCTCCAGGTGTTCACCCTTTAATACACAATATATAGCTTTGCTTGACCTGAATCTTTTTACCAGTTTAGAGATGAGATCATGGTGTCATATTTATACTTGTTTAACTGGTATTTCTAATTTGTGTGCCAGATTCATGCACCAGTGTGCTACTTGTGAATAGGAAGGTGCATGACATCTGGAAAGGTGGTCCCTGGGGACTGGGGATTAGGTAGGTAACCTGTATACACAGAGGGGCAGCCCAGACAGGTGAGATGGATTATTCTGGCAGCAGGGATTGCCTGTCTGTACTACTCTCTGCTGCATTCTCAGGTTTCACTTGTTTAATTACTGTCTGATTTACCCCTTCCCGCTTCCTTACACTGATCTGAGCTCCTCTCGCAGCATACGTCATTCCCGGTTTCTTTTTTTCATGTCATCAGTTTATTCTTTGGGGACATGATGTAACAAAGTGAAAAAGCAACACACACTTATAGCTTAGTCTGCTTTTACTCTGACATTAAGTGACGGTGATTCTCCTTGCAGTAAGTTCTCTGAAAGTAGCAAATTGAGACTTGATATTGGTGAGTCTAGATCGATTAAGGTGATCATCTGTTTAGTATGCCTTTGTGGTCTGGTATAATAACCTATAATAATTTATATATAATATAATAATTTCTTTTCTCCTGGCAGGTCTGTTGTTTTTGGATCAGTCATTTTGAGGAAATTGGGATAAAATGGCAAGCGCAGGTCCAGCCACCTCCACTTCTGCGGAGAATTCAGGCCCTGGAGGAGCCAGTGGAAGTAGTAATGGAGAAGGAAGCAGCCAGGATAGCACATTTGAGTGTAACATCTGTCTGGATACAGCCAAGGATGCCGTGATAAGCCTGTGTGGCCACCTTTTCTGGTAAGCAGGGGGTAGGACAGCTTGGTATTACAATGTGCTATATAATACATATTACACATTCCCCATTGCCTGATATAAGTAAAAACTTTTCAGCACGCACATCATATAACATATGTCATATGCTATCCTGAAACGTGTGCATCCAGTGAACCTGAGAAAAGTTTTCAAACTATTCAACATCCTTGAGCTGCTGCCTTTTTTCATGTCAGTGATACGAATAGTAGCAAAGCCAGGAAATTAGCATTTTTTTATAGGTGGTTAGCTAGACAGCCTTTAGATTTCTTGTAGCATAGGGTTCTTTAAAAAATTGCAGCTTCTATATTTTCAGAGCTTTGCTTTGAATTCACAAAAACATATGATAAAGTATTGTTCATGGGTTATACACAACCAATTAGCCTTTTTAATACTTTTTAGGATTATATTCCATGAGACTGCCTGTTGATTGCTAATTTACCGTCAGATTTTATAGTCCTATGTTTGACAATATGTGAATAAAATGACATTTTACACTGTTGATATGTAATTTTCTTTTTTGTTTTGTCTTTAGCTGGCCATGCTTACATCAGGTAAGTGATATACTCATAATCAGTCTGTAACTAAATAAGTGCATGTCTTGTGCATAAATAAAAGTTTTTCTTCTGTTATTGTGTATATGTGATGTAATTGGTAAGAATTAGTCTTACCCCTGACACCCCCATTTATTTTCATTGGCTGAAATCAGTAGTCTTTTATTATGTTCATTCTAAAAAATGATGACTGGTCAGTCAAACTTTGCTCCATTTTTATACAGTAGCCACACAAGTTACTGACCAGCTTTTTTCCACCCTCCCCATAAATGAGCCAAGCTATGCATGTCTCCATTTATAGTGAAAAGTGCCTTATGTGTATTGAATTCTTCACAAGGTGTATTTTTTTTGCTCCCTTAGTGGTTGGAAACTCGGCCTAATCGTCAGGTGTGTCCTGTGTGTAAGGCAGGAATCAGCCGGGATAAAGTAATACCTTTGTATGGAAGAGGAAGTACAGGGCAAGAAGATCCTCGGTAAGGAGACACATAGATTTTTTTTAAACTAGATTTGGGGTTAGCTGTCTGTCCTTGTATAGATGTTACGTGAATATCTATAGTAATGCATTTCTGTTGGAATTGGTCTGATATAATGTATTATTTCCCCATAGTGAGAAAACGCCCCCGCGGCCTCAAGGACAGAGACCAGAACCAGAGAACAGAGGGGTGAGTTGCTAGTGAGGGTATAATGGCTGTACATCATGTGTCACATGATGAAATGATTGCTTCTGATCTGTAATTCTTTGCTGTCTCCTGAGGGTTCCTAGTTATCACATAACAAGCTTCCCCTGAGAAAAACTAATTAACAATAACAAGCTAACACAGGCCACACAGCACTTCCTGGCGTTCAGTTTGTGTTTTTACATTTGTGATTGGTCACTTTTTGTGTTTGAATAGACTAGATCTACCTTTTCTACAAATCTGAGATAGTCATTGTGATGGCTTTTAATTTTTGAGCAGCTCAATATATAGGCCTCAAAACATTTTGTTCTGGATAGACGTGAAAGAATTATTAAACCTTTCAATTAGTTTTGCTGGCAAAATGGCCATTGGGTCTGAGGTCCCACTACTAGAGCTGGGTTTTTCCCCTCCAGCCTTCTCTGCTTTTCTTGTAGGAGGGGACATGCTGCACAGGTTAAAAGTTTTTGGTCCCTGGAGTTCAAATTTGACCTGCCAAACATTTTAATAGTTCTCTTTGGTGACTGCTTTATTTTATTTTGAAATGCTACTCCCCTATATTTATGGTTAAGCCGCAGCCACTATCCCTGAGTCCAATGAGACCACCACAGTAGTAACAAGGTGCATGCTTATTGAGCAGGGGGTGACAGCTGTGTGGGGCTATAGCACAGCTTAAATTTCATGCACACAGTATATTTTCAGCACCTGACATGATCTTTCTTATTACCTCAGTGATGAAAATCTTAGTACACTTGTCTCTCAACATTGTTGAGGAGGTCACTAGTAATTTGTTGTGCTGGATTTCAAACAACCTATATGGTTATACTTTGTCATAGCAATGCATGAATAGAGGCCTTGTGCTGGTCTTTCCCCATTCTTTCACCCCCCCACAAAAACAGAACAGGCTTTTGGACAGAGGTGAGCAGTTTGTCTGTACAACTTTGCTGTCCTAAGCTGTCGCCTGAAATGATCTCAAACTTTTGGGTAAGGGATAATTACAAGTGTGCTCTAATTATTAGTCCCAGAACAAGAAAAATTAGACCTTAAGTAACAAGGGTAAACCAAAATCAGACTCAAAGAAAAGGATGTTCTTGCTAACAAAGGTAATAGCAGCCTTTTACAGTACACCACAGCTTTTATGTATTCCAAAGGGCTTTCTGTTTTTTTTAGTATGATGAAATATTTTTGAATGTAGATTTATGTATTTATTTATTCTAATCATCTTGGGTCTTTTTAAATCTTTGCAGGGATTTCAAGGATTTGGATTTGGGGATGGGGGGTTCCAGATGTCCTTTGGAATAGGAGCATTTCCCTTTGGAATGTTTGCCACTGCATTCAACATTAATGACGGTCGTCCTCCGCCAGGTACATCATATTTCTTTTTCTCTGTGACTCTGCAGTTAGTTGATAATCAGGGACATTCTTTGTTTTTTATCTTAGAATAGTTTATTTAGTTAGTATTTTCATACCAAAGAAAACACATTAACAAATATGGTCTGGATTACATTCATGGACAGTGGCATATGTCTGTGGATTGGCTACAACATGAAAATTAGTCTCTCTGTAGACTGCAAGGAATTGCAAAGCTCTAGCAGCTGCACATACCCAGATCCTGGGTGTATGAAACAAAGAAAAGTTGCTTTCCTTTATAGGAGCTGGTTAGTTGCCAGCTGTCTTTGATTGTCTAGGGTTGTGCCAGCTTATTCCCAGAACTGAACAACTTTACCCGGAAATTAATCCTTGTTTTCTTGATTCTTCTCCTACCTGAAATTTTTTATCAGTGCTGAAATTAAAATAAAATTATACTTTCTGCATGCAGGGCAAAGTAATAGGTTTGCTTTAACAAAGTAATAGGCTGCTAGTCTGTTCAGCTGCTAGAACTGAAGAAATGATATTGTGGGTTATCTGAGTTTGGGATAGCTTTGGTGCTTTGGAACAATTACTCTTTTTCTTTTTTCCTGGTTAACCTGAATGATGAGGAAATGCACATTAAAGCAAACATTTTTCTCCTTAATGGGCAATAAATATTTTCTTTATAAAACGTGTGTATGTAAAAAAAAAATGTAATTCCAATTTTGTAGACAGACTAAAATAACAAACCATTATTTTAAGGTAGTGACACTGACTTTGGAGTCCCTTAACATTAAATTATTATCTTACTAACTAGGTTACCCTTTGAATCTGAACATTTTGGGATGGGAGTGTGGTAATCAAATGGATTCCAGTAGAATGTAACACCTAAATATGAATTCAGGCGCTAAAACTGGTAGGTCAGGTTGATGCTTTATTTTCACTTACTGATCTCATCTGTTTTGTTACAGCAGTTCCTGGAACACCTCAGTATGTTGATGAGCAATTCCTGTCACGGCTTTTCCTTTTTGTTGCCTTGGTCATAATGTTTTGGCTTCTGATCGCTTAATAGTCGCCTGGAATCCAGTGGGTGGCACTAAAGACTAGGTGCACTTCATGAAATAAACCCCAATCTCTGACATATCTTATCCTGGACTTTATCCTACATCCTCCTCTAGCCTCTGATGTGCTACTCTACAGCCATTGCCTTTTTGATGGCTGTTTGAAAATGGAGAATAAGAAGCACAATAGTATTATTGGCTATGGAGGAGCTGTTCCAGCTCAATATATAGTTAAAATCATTCATTTATTTGGCTCTGAGAAATGTGATTATACCTGAATTAAATGGGAGCTGTGTGAACTTACTGGATACTAAAGCAACATGGTCAGAAGAATAGGGATCAAAAGCACATATTGTGTAGGGAATACAAAGAAAAGACCGTATGACCAGAATGCACTGCAGATAATTCACCAACAACTACTGACATACACAGGAGTTCTGGGAAAAGAGCAGTGCTGTGGTTGTGTATAATACACAGCTGAAAGTACGCTGGGCACAGAGGCCTGCAGAAAATATATACTGTTAAGAAGATGAAGAGAAGAAAATCCAAATGTCTCCGATTCTTTGGGGCAATAAGGCAATGCAGAAACGTGTAAAGATAGAAAGAGCTGAGAAACAGAGAAATATTTTTGGAGAACATACACAGAGGACTGAAATTGCCATGCTTTCTTGGCTATGTGTACATATGCTCTTTGTGCTTTGGACTTTGGGTGGAATGGGAAGGTGTTGATTCCTCATTTATGAGATTTTATCTTGACTGTGATTAAATGTTAATTTTAAGATATTCCTGATTGTATTTTTTTTGTGTTGTCACACTTTACACAAGCAATCTATTGGTTTTTAAAACAACAGATATTTGACCTATTTGTACTGTATTGCACATTGCAAACAATTACATGTATTCTTTTATTTAGCTGTACTAAATTTGAAGAATTTGTTTTTATTGCCCAGATTAGCATAGGCAGATGGATAATTGAGAGACAAGGTCCCCTGACATAAATAGTATTAAGACACATAACAAATGTGAGTCACTGGATACTTTAAGATATTTGTTGCCCTGAGTGAATGCCAGCTGTGCAAAAAAAAAACAAATCTCAGTCTTTACAAGAAATATTTTCAAACTTACTTATGATTCACTATACACAGCCGATGCATTTCACATGATAACCTGCATGCTTTCTCGATAATTTAGCTTACATTAAAAAAAAAAACCTATCACTGCATCGCTACTAGATATTGTAGATATTTCAGTAATGCAGTGACGAAGGCTTGGGGAATAAAACGAGTTGTGTTAATCCTGCTGTGCTCATGTCTGTGCTAGCTAAAATTCAGTGAGGAAGCTATTGTTCTCAGTTATATAAAACCTTTTGACCATTAGGGGGCACTAAAAGCAATGAGTTACTGCACATTGTGCAGCATTCACATACAGAAGAGATGCTGTCTCTTCTATTATTATTGTAATACAGGATTTATATAGCACCAACATATTATGCAGCGCTGTACACCAATTGTACACATTTTATTTTTATCTCTACGGATTCTTATAAAAAGAAAAGATGCCCTTACATCAGAGGACAGAAATAAGACACCCGTACATTAGCAGTCAGTAAAAGAATGTCCCTTACATTCATGTGCTGTGTAAAAATGCCCAGTTACATTATGGTTCAGTTAGAGGAATTGGGCATAACTCAAGTACCAATGGAAAGAATGTCCCCTCTCCAAACATCCTAAAAGATAATTGCTGTCTCTGGTCACTTATCTGAGAGACAAGACTTTCCATGGGGGTGTTCTCCACAGCACTATGGAAGAGAAAGCCATTTTAATTACTTTTACACTGAGAAGTTGGACTTTACTGTCTCTGCTTTTATTGAATATTAAAAGTTATACAAAATAGATTACTTAAGCACTAGGATTATGAAAGAGTACCTGGGCACTTGGCTGAGAACGTAAAGCAGAAAGTTTATTCCACATGCTATGTAATGCATTCAGATTTTATCAGGGGAAGAAGACTGCACTCACCCATTTCAGAAACTCACCATTATTTCAGTAGCCAATACTTGTTAGCTTTGTTGTATTCTGTAGATATAATTAACTTTAACATTATTTTTATACATAAATAGGATTGGTCCAAATTTAGATAGTTGGTAACTGCTCTCAGGTACTCATTTCCAACAGCTGTGTTCAGCAGCGAGACTGAGTAAATGGTTGTGTTCTCTTGTCACATGTTGCAAAGGATCATAGGGCATCTGCTGCCCTTCAGCCCACTTTCAGTTAACTTGCTGGTGGGGTTTGAAAACATTCCTATTAATGTGTATTCAAAGTTGCTGGGCAGCAGACCTGAGACTCTGCATGGAGCTTCTGAAAAATATCACCACAACTACACTGTCATCCCCATTCATTTTGGTGTTATTCTGGACTTTATGTACAAATTAAAAGCACAGAACTGCAGTGGTCATGCTTGGAGTAATCATACACCTGAACATAGACTAAAGTCAGTCTACTAAGGTGATTGTATTGCTTCCTCATTTGCTGTGATATCCTAGCCAGTGGTGTGGTACAAAATTTCCTTTTAAATGTGCCAAAAGGAGGCCCTGTGTCCTCTTCACTGGTGGCAGCAAGCATAGATCTAGTCTTGGAAGAGTCTGCAGACAGGAGTAAAGAGTTTTAAGCTGCGTACACACTTGCAACTTTTGTCGTTGGAAAGGATCTTTCACGATCCTTTCCAACGACAAGGGGCTGCAAGATGCATGAACGATGCTGTACATACAGCACCGTTCATGCTCTATGGAGAGGGGAGGGGGGAGAGCGACGGAGCGGCACCCTGCTGCGCGCTCTCCCCTTCCCTTTCATTAGGATCGGCTGTCGTCCATCGTCCGTGGATCTGGCAGGTCGGTCGTCCGGACGATGGACGACACCGACTGTACACACGGCAGATTTTCGCCCGATAATTGGCCGATGCCGATTATCGGGCGATAAAAATCTGCCGTGTGTACGTAGCTTTATGATTTGTGTGAGAGCCTTGCTGAAATACATTGAACTAGCCAGTAAACAGGTCTTTGCTACCAAATGTAAACAATTTGCAAATTTAAGGCATTAATGAGTTTGTACGCAATCACAGTAGATTATCTAAACTGTATCTGTGAATAGGGATGGGATCTTCTCTCATAGTTTGAAATGTTTGAAGGATCAAAAGTATCAATGTGGTTTATCTTTACAACTCTCTATAGACTCTTTGCTATATCTTATTTTTTCAGACAAACCTAGTTCAGCTGATAAGTTGGTAATGTCTTCACACACTTATTTACCAGTCCGTTATGTGCTTTTGTCCAGGGGGGTGGCTGAATTTTTGGAGATCTGCATGTTTGAAAGGAACCATGCAGAGACCCCCTCTGATCTTCATTACACAAAAATTCTAAACATGTCCTAAGACATTCCTACATCTTTCAGTGTGACATTTATGGACAGATTTCTTGATCTGATAATAGGTTTGATTGATTAGTGTAGGGTAGAAAATTTAAATCTGCCACTTCATTGAACTTTAAGATCAAATTGAGTAGAAATCAGGATTTGCATCTGACCTACTGCATCAACATAATTTAATTTATTTGCAGTACTTCAGTAGAAGTAAAGCTGCGTACACATGTGCAATTTTTGTCGTTGGAAAGGATCTTTCACGATTGTAGAAGGACTACACGATGCATGAACGGTGCTGTACATACAGCACCGTTCATGCTCTATGGAGAGGGGAGGGGGAGAGCGACGGAGCGGCACCCTGCTGTGTATCACTGTCTGTATTAGTCTGTCATTTGCAACCCCTATTTAATGTACAGCGCTGCGTAATATGTTGGCGCTATATAAATCCTGTTTAATAATAATAATAGGTGATCAAGAATGAATGGGAGCCCAAAGCTTCCCGCGATACCTACCTCACATATCCCGGGAGGCTCTTGGCTGCTCCTTCTGCACATGACGGAACATCCCATGCATGCGCAGGAGCCCTTTCATGTGCAGTGAGATTGGCAAATTTATTCCCAATCTACGTCACCTGATCTTGGTCCTGCACAGTGTGAAATAGTTTGATGTAGGAAGAAGAGAGGAGAAGATGGTGGCGCCTTGTGCTCCCTCTGTGCCGGGCTGAAGACGGATACTGGGACGACACCGGACCTGATGGAAGAAACATCTGGAAGGATAGACTGATCTGCGGGATTGAAAGTGTTTGTTTTTTTTAATTTGGGTTTACTTCTGCTTTAGGAGTCATATACCCATGTATTGTATATTGACCCCCCACCTCTTAGGAGTGAAGACAAATCTCCCCCATAGCAGACAAATAACCAGGTAGGGAGTTTGACCCTTCGTACTCTATACAAAACAAAGGTCTTTCCATGCAATGTATGGTATTCTCTATCCTTCCTGTTTCTGATCCATAAACATATTTGCTGTGTGAACACACCAGGTAACCAATGAAACCCTAACAAATATCTTTTAGGTGAGGTCGGTATACGGCTAATACATTTCTAAAAGCCCTAAACCAACACATTACACAAGGTCTGCCTGTTGTACACATTGTGTTATCTCGGTATTAGGACACAATCTTTGCATATTTCCCTTTTGTCCCGTTCACACAGCAAGCTTTGAAGTGACGCCCTGGGTGGGCGTGGCTACAGAAGTTGTCCAAGTGGGCGTGGCATAGAGATGAGAATTGGCCGAAAGGGAGGTGTGCGGTGCAGGTAAAGGATTGACCCTCACCGGGACCCATACGGTGATGTCACCCGAAGATGTCATCGACTGTGTGTGTATGAAGCAGGAGCGGCCCGGGGAGCTCGGAGCTGCGGGTAGGTGAAGAGACGGGAGGGCTATGGGGAAGGATGCCGGGTCTCATATAGAGGCGCGGTGCCGCCATCACCATGGAAGGGCTGTGCCCCGGGTACCTGGAGCCGGATAAAAGTGCTGGAAGTCGGTGTGTCGGCTCATATCCTGTGCGTGTTATTGTGCAGCACAGCCATTGTATAATCCGGGATGGGAATTCCTTTGTTCTCCGCGTGATTGGTGGTATACAGGCACTCCCATCGTATAGAGAGAGATCGGCTGTGTATGGGGCATGGAGGGGCAGATCTGCATTGTATGGGAACCCCTCCTCCTCCTCTGCCTGGCTGCACAATAATAAATACACAAATGTACAAAACTTCTATCGATGGAATGGAATGTGTTCTTATTAGTTGGGGAGCTGTAGTAATATTTTTATGTAAAACTTGTTTTTTCTTTTTGTTTTGAATGGGGTGAGAGAGTTACCTCCCCATAAGGTGATTCCCCCACAGACTTCTCTTCACTTCCTGTCTATAGGAGGAATTCCCATGGCAGTGTGTATTGGGTGATGGAGAGGAGTTATAGATTGTCTGGTGACCTCACTAGAAGATTTCTCCTCACCTGTCTGGTGACCATGGAGAACATACTTGTTATCATTACATTTATATAGCGCCAACATGTTACACAGAGCTGTACAAAGTCCATAGTCTTCTCACTAGCTGTCCCTCCAAGTAGCTCACAATCTAATGTCCCTTCCATAGTCATATGTCATTACCCCAGGCTAAGGTCAGTCAGTTAACCTAACTGCATTATTGGAGTGTGGGAGGAAACCTAAAGCGTACCTAAACTCTGAATTGTCACTTTACCTAAAAGAGTAGATAACCCCTTTATGTAAGGTCAGTAACATTCAGTTTGTAAAAAAAAAAGTGCAGCACCACCCCTAATTTTCATTTACCTAGGCGATCAGGAATGAATGGGAGCGCAAAGCCCCCTGTGATACCTTTGTCACACATCCCGGGAGGCTCTTGGGTGCTCCTTCTGCACATGACCATCTCATGTGCAGCAGGGAAAGATTGCCAATCTCACGCATGCCCAGGTACCTGGCGGAAACACAGGGAGAACATACAAACTCCATGCAGATAATGCCCAGGCCACCAGTAAAAATAAAGGGGGTGGATCCCCCAGCAGGGGCACAGACAGAAAACTTAACCGGGGGCCTTTCCCTTCCAACATACAGAAATGTTTCCCTATTTATGGGTTTTGTATGGCTTAAGGAGTAGTTAGTGGTGGTCTGCACACAGTGAGAGTCTCCACAGACAACAATTAGGTCTCTATTCCAGTTAAGGAATAAAAGGTTTGGGTTTAGATAAACTTTAAAACCTAACACTACCCAACACTGAACAAGGCAATTTCTAATACCTGTCTGCTTCAGAGAGCAATGCAAAGTGATAGACAGAAAATCTGTGTCATGGGACAAATGTTCTTTCACACTGCGCTGCAGCTGTTTCCTCTTATCTCTGGGTCAGTCGGGTGTGATCATGTGACATCCAAACAGGAAGTACAATAGATGCCAGGGTGCTTTTCCCACAATCCTTGTATTGCCATGGAAATCATGTTGTAAATACATGCGGAGACAAGACATGTAGTCACAAGACATAGGTGGGGAGCAATTGTACGACCTCCATCTATAAATGGGAAGCTATAGATAACATAATGAGAAACCATAACAAAACTATTTATATAATGGTATGCTTATATGATAAAAACTTAGCAAATAGGAGTCTGGTGCACTTTACATAAACGGGTGATATTATTACTTTGGTACAGTGCAGGTTTATGGATTATTACCATGCTGCATGGGGACACCTTCACAAAATTCATTACAATGGCACTGGTCTGGATTGTTGTAGATTTGCAGTGTTCTTGAAGACGGGAATGTCCTTACCTGTCTAGATCATGTTTCCCAACTTTTTCTAACATCGGGTAACCCATGAAATAAGTATCGGGTCTTCAGGGAACCCTTAACTATAATTACTATATCCACAGCTCACAGTATATGTGGTGATCAGTAGGAAGAATTCCACCTACATTGGTGGACAGTGGGAAGAATGTCATCCCTACAGATAGCCAAACCATTATCAGTGACACTTTAATAATATTAAACCGGATTTATATAGCACCAACATATTACGAAGCACTGTACATTTATTAGGGGTTGCAAATGCTGTACAGACAGTGACACAGGAGGAGGAGATGATCCTGCCCCAAAGAGCTTACAATCTAGAGGGTAGGGGAAGTATCACACAATAGGAAGAGAGATGCTTAATCTGCTCCTTGCTCCAGGAACCCCTGGCAACCTCTGTAGGAACCCTGATTGAGAATCTCTGGTGTAGGTAGAAAACGCATGGTGGAGGGAAGGGTTTGCAGCAGGTGTGTCAGAAGTACTCACACCTTTCTTCAAAGCCAACGAAAGATTTACCAGTGTAGGTGTGTTTACCTAGAGGGCATTCAGTCCACTTTGCTGATATAGTGATCTTTTCTTAAGGATGTCAAGAAGTATTGAGTCATATGGCCAACAAGCAAAGGCACTTGGTGGGGCATCAGATTTGCATGTCACTGCATTGTGCTAAAATGAACACTGTGTGCAGTGTCTGTGGATGGCAGTGATATTTGTGTTCTCTGGTCTGGCCTCTCCACCCATCATCTATACGTATGATCCCTAAGGGCTTAGCTACATAAAAGATGTTCAATCACGTAGAAGCATCTCCCAACATGTTGCTGATAGTTGCCAGTGTTTCTGTTACCAATAGATTGGTCAACACGTAATTAAACTAAATGTGTCATGTTTAACTAGGACTTAAACCAATTTATGTTTATAGTCAGCAGACATTACTGAACGCTTTAATTGAGGGTAAATGACCTGCCCTGTGTTGCCTTCATCTTCAATGACACGTACCTGATTGTAGTATATACAATAAATATTTAGAACCTGTCTAATATATATCTGCAGCACATGTAAACATTTGGCCTTTCTCATGTTTTACATGTGTACAGTTCCTTGACTTTATTATATTTGTATGGATCAGCCTAAGGTTGATAAAATTTTTCTGCACACATTTTTTTTAAACACTGCTTTTTTAGAATAATTGATATAAAGCATATCTAAACTTCAAGAACTAAAAAAGAAGTTAAAGATCAGATATCCTTGGATGAGGAGGATGAATAAGTTATTTTTAGGCTTTTTCCTAAAATATGTCCCATGGCAGTTAAGATTTCGTTTGCCTGTAGTACTGGTCATTCAGGTATTATATTCCTATATTCCCTGAAAGTGTAGAAGGTTTTTTTTTTTTTTTGGTTTGTCAGATCTTAACACAGATGAAAAATAGAATTAAGGTGCGTACACACTTCCAATTTTTATCGTTCCAATCGAACGACGAACGATCGATTGGGCAAAAAATCGTTGGTAAAAAAGTAACCAACGACGCCGACGAACGAGGAAAGTCGCTGGAAACGAACGACCGGACCGACGGATCGGATTGGACGACGATCGTTGAACATCGCTCGTGTGTACGGTCGTTCGTTGATCGTCCATGGGCTGAGCATGCGTGATGAACGAACGTCCGTTCACTTTCCTGTCGTGCACATAGTTCCTCTATCAAACGATCGTATCTATTGTGTGTACAATATCTACGAACGATCGTGTCGTTAACTCTATGTGCAGGATCGGTGCCATACGATCGTTCATATATATCGTGCATGAACGTTCGTCGTTCGTTTTCCAACGATAATAATTGGAAGTGTGTATGTAGCTTTACGCTAGTGCCAAAGAATCATAATCTCAGGATTGTGTCCTCGCGTCCTCACCTACATCATCTTCCAATGTTGGTTGGCCTTTCATGGGTCCTTTGTTTAGATGCTTTGAAAAAATTCAATGAAAATGATCTGATTAACAGTAATATTCAGAGAAAGGCCTGCCAATGAGCTTCAGAAATTGGAGATATTTGTCAAAATGAGTTTCCAGTTTAGAGATGTATTCTTTTTGAGACCTGGTATGAAATTAGTGCAAGCTATAAGTGTTATTGGGTTCCTGGCTCATAGTTGGATTAGGCTTACTGTTCCAAGTCAGGTATTTGAGGCTTCCATAGCAAAGTGATAGTATGCTAGTTCATGGGCAGCATTTTAGCATTAGATGGCCCAAGAGGAAGCAGTGTCACTTTATGGCCAAATTTAAAAAAAAATTAAGCTAGGCTACAAAACATAACTTTATTATGTTTAGTATCCCTGGCTAAAGGTGGCAATAGACGTAAGAGAATCTTTTCAGCACCCACAAGCACAACATGTCAAAAGGTCAAGATAATGAAACCTTCTTTCTCATCACTCTGTATCCCAAAATGAACTGTTGTGCGACCCAAGTGTTTTTTTAGGCTTAAAGATGGCTTAATGTAGTCCGTTCCTGAGTTGCTTTATAAATGGTGTTCCTTTAACGCCAAACTTTCTTTCATGTTGTAATATTATTATTTTTTAATTATATCCGCAATGTAAGAAATAGAAAGTCAGGCTTTATTTTTTAGTGTTATATGAATAAAGGATTTTCCAGATTCTTTTTAGTTTTACTTGGAGCCTTACGTGTTGGCCAGCCTGCTGAGCATTTCTGAAGGAAACCCAGGGACACCATAATTCTCAGAAAGAGTATTCTAGCACTGCTGCCAAAGGACAGCAAGAGAGAAGGGAGATATCATATTTCCAAACTTTTGGTTGGTTCTGAACCTGCATCAAAATGTTCTTCCATTATCAATTATTTTTCTTCAGTAAATGTAACATGCTGACTGATGTACAGGCTGTCCCGGGATTCTCTCCTGTACATCACAATATGGTGATATGATCCTCTTCTAAGCCTGGATTCACATCTATGTGTTCATTCCCAATGCGTTTTGCATTGTTTGAAGGTTCTGTTTTACTGTTTGAATGTTCCACTCACTTTATGTTAAAAAAAGTCTGCAGGATAGGAAGTCAAGAAGAATCTGTAAAGGTCCTGTGTTAACATGCTTAATTTCATACCTGATGGCTTTTGTATATTGACACAACCTTGCAAATGCAAAACAGATCAAATTAACCGGGTAATGAATTCAGAAGTGGTAAAAACTAATGTTAAAGTGGAATTAAATCCTAACATTTAAAAAATTTGCGACCAGGCAGGCCTTTTATTGCAGATAGGTGCTGCTGTTGCTTCTGTTCCCGATCCTTCGCCATCTTCCGTGCATTCAGTTCATTCAATCCTAGCATCATACGCTGAGCTACGCAGTTCTCATGGCAACGTGACCCTGCAATAAAAATCCTGCCCGATTACAAATTTTGTAATTTAAATGATGCTATCTACACTGGCCCTAACTTTGCCCCTGATAACCGCAAAAACCTAAAAGAGGTTCTAACCCTTCCTTAAGCTACGTACACACGGCAGATTTTTATCGCCCGATAATCGGCATCGGCCAATTATCGGGCGAAAATCTTCCGTGTGTACAGTCGGTGTCGTCCATCGTCCGGACGACCGACCTGCCGGATCCACGGACGATGGACGACAGCCGATCGTAATGAAAGGGAAGGGGAGAGCGCGCAGCAGGGTGCCGCTCCGTCGCTCTCCCCCTCCCCTCTCCATAGAGCATGAACGGTGGTGTATGTACAGCATCGTTCATGCATCGTGCACTCCCTTGTCGTTGGAAAGGATCGTGAAAGATCCTTTCCAACGACAAAAATTGCAAGTGTGTACGCAGCTTTACACCCTTGCTTGACTTACACTTTAGCTACACATACCACTGAAATTGAAAAGGTGCTTTTGAATTGAATTTTTTTGGGGGAAAAATATTCAGCACTCACTATTGATTTATGTCTAGACAAGTAATTAAAAGTATAGCACTAAAATCTACATATTGGCAGCCAACATTCCAGATTACTCATTAACTAGCAATCAGAAGAAGGAGTTGGAATGTTGTATATCTTTATTGCATACGTTTTTCAGATAAAAAGGAAGTAAAGGGTTTAGATAAGATCGGATGTTGTTGTCTGTAGGTGTAACAATACTGAAAAGAAGAATTCTCATGAAAATCCAGTTAAGTCATCAGACAAAAATGTGCGTATTGTGCTTGTGTGTTGGCCTTGAGATATTGCATATATTGCTGCACAGCGAGCCCCATTCACCAGATGTCATGTTTGTTGTCTAAGGTATTCATTCGTATTGTCTCATACCACAGATATGGAGCGTTGCTTCATGGACCAGCTATATTAATAATGCATTTCTGGGGTTTCCTGCCTTACCTAAACATTTGGAATAAAGCAATTGCGTTTTTGGTGGCATTACTCTCACCAATGCTTTACACAGAGTTTTACATTCTGATTTGGTCATAATTTAATAATTACCTTGGCTCTAACTCGTTTGACTTGTGCCGAGGGAACCTGTTGATAAAGCACATTTCATTCCTGACCCATTTATCATTTCTTACAGTATACAGAAATAATCTGGGAACACAAGTAGGCTGGGTTTAGCTGCCATTCTGTTTAGATACACTATTCTGGTAAAGGATATTAGGATTGGAAGTGCATTGGACTTGCTAACATATGTTTCACATATTACTTACAAAGTTAAAACATATGTTCACTTAATGATATTCTGCGCCATGGGCTAACTGCTTGGAAACACTGCATGGATTAATGTTCAGGCCAAAAAAAAAAAAAAAAAAAACATCAAAACAGGTACTAAATACTCCTTGGCCGAAATGTTCATTCTCAGGCTGGCTTCCTCTGTATGGAGCTGTGACACAGAGGAAGCTTGCCCAGGAATGAGCATACTTAGTCTGACAGATGCCGTATAGTGCACTGTGACACAAACAGGAAGTGTGTCTTGGCCAGGATTTTATTCGGAGTATGCCTGTTACTGGGTTGGCTTCCTGTCCTCTTCAAATCAGCATGAAGAAAACATTACAATTGGCAAAAACACACCTAGAAGGACGGATTAAAAAGTGACCAAATACTGTTAAAGCCATTAACCTTTTGTGTCCGTTTTCAAGCTTGCTAATGGTATTTAAAGTAGACCTGAATAAAAGAAGCGAGGGTTTGTTGTGATATTGGGGACATCTGAAAACAAACTCTATTGCTATGTGAGATTGCAGCCTCATTGCTGTATATCTGAAGTGTAAAGCTGTGTACACACTTCCAATTTTTATCGTTGGTAAACGAACGACGAACGATCATGCACGATATCTGCGAACGATCATATGGCACCGATCCTGTACATACAGATAACGACACGATCGTTCAAAGATATTGTACACACGATAGATGCGATCGTTTGAACGATACAGGAAGTGACGTGCACCACAGGAAGTGAGCGAACGTTCGTTCACCGCACATGCTCAGACCATGGACGATCACTGAACGACCGTACACATGATGGATGGTCAACGATCGTCGTCCAATCCGATCCGCCGGTCCGGTCGTTCATTTCCAACGACTATCCTCGTTCGTCGGCATCGTTGGTTACTTTTTTTACGAACGATTTTTGGCCAATCGGTCGTTCGTCGTTCATTTACAACGATAAAAATTGGAAGTGTGTACGCAGCTTTAAGCTACGTACACAGGGCAGATTTTTATCGCCCAATAATCGGCATCGGCCAAATATCGGGCAAAAATCTGCCGTGTGTACAGTCGGTGTCGTCCATCGTCCGAACGACTGACCTGCCGGATCCAAGGACGATGTACGACGACCGATCCTAATGAAAGGGAAGGGGGAGAGCGCACAGCAGGGTGCCGCTCCGTCGCTCTCCCCCTCCCCTCTCCATAGAGCATGAACAGTGCTGTATGTACAGCATCGTTCATGCATCGTGCACTCCCTTGTCGTTGGAAAGGATCGTGAAAGATCGTGAACGACAAAAATTGCAAGTGTGTACGCAGCTTAAGACATAAGGCACTGCTGCATCTGATTAGTGATCTCACAAGATCTGGAATGAGATTTGATGAGAGGAATCTGTGCTGTGTGCATCTCCCTACTTCTGATTCATTTATACAGTCAGTGTGCATTGTAAACGTCTTCTGCTGCTCCCTGAATATTACTTCACCAGTCATCCGATCACTAGTCACTAGGGGAGAAAAAAACATTCAAGTTTGTATATAAAATCATGCTGGTAAAAGAAAATCAAGGCTTTATTAGTGACAGGCCTACAAAGCATTAATTATATTGAAATGATTAACTAAATTCTTTACTGAGGGTTCCTCCATTGGTTGCCAGGGGTTCCCTGAGCAATTTGGACTTCTTAGGACCAAAAAGTGAAAAATAATAATTTTAACAGGCAATTTGCAACGGTTCATCCTACATATGTTACTGGGTATTGCCTCAGATGTGTATATGCAAAGACGTGATCTTTACATAGGTTCCTTGGTGCAACAATACTGACATCTGGCATAGAAAAAAACATCTTGCATCATGTCATCAGTCTTGTGTCATCTTGTTAGTGTTTATAGCTGAATTCTTGCATTTACCACTCATTCCTTGAACAACACTGCCTTTTCTAAACTAGAGCTAGACCTAGAGGATATCTGGGGAAATGTAAAATGTCAGGCCAAGCATTTCCAGTAATAATCTTCCATCTAAATAATAAAACAAATCCCTGGCCAGTATAACATATTTAATGTTTGTTTGTTTTGTTGTGATGTTTTTTTTCTTATAATATAATTTTGATTGATTTAAATGGGTCTTGTTTTTGTATTTTTATTTAGTGTGTGTGTGTGTGTGTGTGTGTGTGTGTGTGTGTGTGTGTGTGTGTGTGTAGAATGTGTTGACTTGCACTATGGTGGGATGAGAACATTGCAGGGGCATGGCTATACTCATATTGTCACTCTTGGTTAAAAAAAACTTGTAGCTTGTCAGCACCTGACCACATCTAGTCCTGCCCACCGTTTTTTTTTTGATTGGCAGGACTACCTTTGTTATGAAGCTCTCCCCCATACTATAGTCCACAGTGTCTGAGGAGTAGCATGTTAGACCCAATTGAAGGAGGATTTGGCTTAGTCAGGACAATATTTATTAATATTATTATTAAAATGAAGACTAAATGGCCCCCCCCCCCCCCCCCCAAAAAAAAAAAAAAATGTGTGTGTATGTAGCATTGCCAAAAAGAACATAAAAGGGTATATATGACTTTTACACACTCCGCAGATCTGATGCTGGGCTCAGATGCCTGCCTGATCTTCAATATTCACTCCTAAATTTGGATAGCGGCCCCTACCCTGCATTACTTTTACTTCAGTGTTATTTGGACCTCTATAGGCATCTGTATAAACACAGCAATAGTCTTGTTATTTAGTTTGTGTTATCAATTTAAATACACTTCTATTTCTCATTTCAGGTAAGACCCTCATTGAAACCATTGTAATCACTCATGATGCTGAGATGGAGACGATTAACTCCTGGTAAGTGTAGGAGGTCAGCAATCTTCAGCCAATATTGAACATTTGGGAGGTGAATGTCTGTAAATAATCTGATGTTTTTTATGATTGTTGAGCTGTACAATAGTTCCTCAGCTTGGGGTGTGTATATATCTTATCCTCGGATCAGATACTTAGAATAACCCCTATATTGCAAACATTTGCAGCTTTTCATGACCTTTAGAAATGAAAATAGAACCATGCTTTAAGGCTTTGTACACACGTGCAATATTTGTCGTTGACAAAGACTGAACGCTGTCTATGGAGAGCGGGGGGGGGGGGGAGAACGACGGTGCTCTCTCCCCTTAACTTTCTTTACGATTGTACCTCGTTCGTTGTCTGTGGATCCACCTGGACTGGCGATGGACTGACAGACAATGAGCACTGTACACGCGGTTATCGGACGAGAATCATCTGACGTATGTACAAAGCCTAAGACTTGTATACCGCTACTTGATGCTTACATCTAATACCAAAAATAAGCTTCAAGTTACATTTTGGCATCATGTCCAAGTGTTTACTGTTTTCTTAAGGCGTGTGTTTTTGTTCAGAGATCCTGCCAGTAGTGGCACTTGTCGCACGCATTGCGGACCATATAGGCAGCCCAACAACCAACTATGATGGGGGCATATTAGGCAAGATGACCATTTTACTGCTATTTAGAGGAAGTGGCTAACTCTTGTCAACCTGAAATAATAAGTGCTGGTGTTGGAAACTTTGTAACAGATGCATAGGAAATTATTATATTGCTTATATTATTATATGCTTAAGAAAAATGTCTACAGTTTGGCATGATGGCAATGTGGTGGCACTTTATTTTTACTTGGTTATCCTGTGCAGAACACATTTCCTGTCTGTGGGTGGATAAGCTTGTTTATTCTAATATATCTTTGGAGGAAGCCATGTTGTTATCCATGTTGTGATATTTTTGAAAAAAACAGGGGTAGATTTTTTTTTTTATTCTTTATTTTATACCCTTTGGTGAGGGACCTATCTTGCTTATCTTTATTCAATTATATGCCGTTAAATAGTGGTCTTAAAAGCACTTCTCGAACCATTGAAGTCCCCTGGAGCCTCTACTGAGATCTGCATTAGACACAAAATTTCAAAAAAACAGAAATGGATTACATTTTTTTTTGTAAAGTTTTTTTATAGTTTGTATAAACTTTTTACCTGCAGTACCCGTCTGACGCTAATTATTCTGTATAGAGAGTTCACTGAGTTTGAAACAAAGGAATGGTTAGAGAATAGAGAATGGTTAGAGAATGCTCTGATACAATCACTTCTGTGTATTCTGAGATGAAAACCAACTGTTCAAGTACATTTTTATTATAGCATATAGATTGTTTATATAGAGGTAAAGAATCACAGAAAAGTTTCTGTCAACTGCTCCTAGATTGCCACCTGCTGAACGAGTATGGTAAAGGTGAAATATAGTATATTAAGTATTTCATGTTTACCAAAAGCGCCAACTTAGTATGTAATTTAAAGCTTGTAAAATGTTTATTTTTAGTCCTGATCCTTATCAATAAAATATGTGCAAAGCTTTATGTATTCTTTAAAAGATTCTGTCACTTTAAAAATACTGAAAATGGCTAATAGGTATGAAGTGCAAGAGTTCAAAAACGCCTTCATATTGCTGCAATGGGTTTCACTATCCTCTGCTTCCGATGAGGCAAAGCTCTAAACTTCTGAATGGTGTTGAATCTTGTCTCTAAGCCCTCCCCTATACTTTCCTTTTAGTTTACCAGTTTGATCCTCTTTGGCCAGTAAAAATGTGTAAAAGGAGAATGAGTAGAGCTAATTTATGCACGAGGAAGAAGTGCAAAACCTTTGCCAATCCCCAGGCTGGTAAAACCGAGTATCAGTCCTTGGGATCACAGAGCTTGCCAGATCTCTAATAGCTATTGACACTATTAAAATGTGTGTAAAAACTTTGTTTACTTTTGGATCATGTAGGAAATGGTTAGGAACCCAGTTCTATATTTTTCCTGTTTATTCCCTATTCAGTGTTTTTACCTCCTGCCCCAGAGAAACACCAGGAGGTAAAAAATCACATATTACACATTTGCCTCCCAAGACAGGTATGACTCCTGAAAGATTTCCTCTTGCCTCCTCGTCTGCTGTCAGCTGTACGATTTTGAATTTCCTATTACTTGTAACTTAATCAATTTGAGAGGGTGAGGATGGAGGACATACTTGCAGGAGTTCTAACCCAATCCAACTACTCCTTTATCTTTCCAAAAATTAAAAAAAAAGAGTAAACACTATCAAAGTATTTTGTTAAGGTGCTGACAAAATCAGGAGTCTATTTAAAAAAATGTTTTTATGAAAAGTTTAACACTTATGTGTGGCATCCAGTTTATGGTGCCATCTATGCAGGGGCTTCCTGGGCATCAAAGGGTGAACAGCCTGAACAAATGTCCTTCTGCATGCCCTCTGCTGGGAGAACACTGACAGTGCAGGCAGCATGGAGCGTGTGCAACCCAAGACCTTGGGTGCTCTTTAAACTTTTGTGGTCGGAGAATGACATGAGGCACATTGGCAAGCCTGTGCTTTTTCTTCTTTCAGTATGCAATAACTTTTTGTAAACATTTTAAATGGAATATATAAATTTTTAACTTGTAACTTATAACATGCAATATTGGTCAGCTGCCATTGATGACCTCATTCTAAAAATAGCTTTTTATGTTTGGCCTTCATACATTTTGGGCTATAGAACAAGTATGTAGAATAAAAAGTCAAAGTAAAGTTATTTGCTCAAGTTCTATTCCTTAGATTGTTGAAGCCACTTCAGGTAAAACTCTACTACTATTACAAAGAACATTTAGCAGAACTGTACAATCCTATTTACAAAAATGCTAGAAAGAATAAATACATTACTATATGACCCAAGTTCTCAATTGTTTTGTATATCTTGAGTACTAATGCTGGCTGAGATTTTGAAACAATTAGGCCAAATGTACTGAAATGAACAATAATTTGTAACATTTGTGTTCAGCCTTAGGAATAAATATTTATTTTGTTTTATTTCAGCCCTAAAAAACATGAGACAACAGGACATCTCTATCCGGTGGAGCCTTGGACTGTACAGCCAGAACAGTGTATGAGCTGCAAACTGCGTTTGACAGGACCAGCTATGGTAAAAGCTGCTAAAACTTCTTTCCTTTACTACACCTCTGAGTGGGTGGAGATGATCACCTGTGTAACACTAAAAATAGTCAAACGTTGTCCTAACTGCTGAAAGACTTCTCAGGCATCTGAAGTTCTAAGTCAAGTAGAATCCCTCAAACTGCTGTGTTATAAATGTTTGACACCTGAAGAAGAAATAATCACCGGTTCTTGGCTTTCACTTAACATGGAAATCTAACCCTATCTAGCCATTACCTAAATTTTATCATAATATTTTATTATATAGACCACATGGGAAAGTGTGGTAATGTTCTTTAGCTTGCACCTGACTACCCCCTGCACTGCTGTGAAGGGTCTTTTAAATGTTTAGTATGCTCTGGGTTATTGCTTTTACTGCGGAATAGTAAAGTTTTTTTTCTAAATTGAAGACCTGGTTTGTGTTAAAGTCCTTGTATTTCTTTGGCAGGTTTATTTAAAAGTTTTAGAAAGTTCACTGACCTGTTTAGAAGCAGGTTAAGTGAACATTCAGTTACTGCAATCTTCTGCAGTCATGTGATTCTTGGGTTTTGTGTACCAGGACATAAGAAATCATCTGGTCCTTAGCAAATTATAAAACAGAACCTCACATAAACAGCACATGACACATTCTACTGTGTCAATATGTAATTAACAAAGACTAAGTCAAAACATGGAACAGAATTTAAAAGAATGAAGTACCCCCTTACCACTTCTATAGGATTTAGGTGGGTAGTAGCAACCAGGTACTGATGATCAAATGCACTTGATAAAATGATCATCAAGCGTGACAATTTCTGTAACTCAGACGTTTTGTCACTATGTAGATATAGAGCATTCAGGTGTGTGCTAACACAATGCCAAGGAGGAATGACATCAGCAATGATCTTGGAGAAGCAATTATTGCTGCCAATCAATCTGGGATAGATTTTAGAGCCATTTCCACATAATTTAAAGTTCATCATTCTTTCAGTAACTGTTGAAAATTCACCCCAAGGTTAGACCATGCAATGTTCAGAGAAACTTTAAAAACCCGAGCCTCAGTAAGAACCCAAGCCTCAGTTAGCATTTTTATGACAGTACAATTAGAAAGAAACTGAAACAGGTATGGCTAAAAAGAACATGGCAGCAGGGCTTAGGTTTACAAACTTGCATCTGAACAAACCACAAGACTTCAGGAGCAATGTCTTTTAATAAGATGGGACTGAAGTGATGATGTTTGGCCATAATGCACAGCATATCATACCTGCGAAACATGATGGTGGAGGGGTGATGATTTTGATTTGTTCTGCTGCCACGTTATAGAAAAATTATCTAGAGTTAAATGTAAGGCCATTTTTTTATTTCTGACATCTAAAGCTGGACTGAAATTGGGTCATGCAACAGGACAATGATCCCAAGAACACCAGCAAATCTAGGACAGAATGGCTGAAAAGGAAAATAATCATGGTGTTGTAATGACCTAGTCAAAGTTTAGTTCTCAACCTGATTGAAATTTGGCAGAACAAATGCCTGCAAACCTGCATGAACTTAAGTAATGTTGAAAAAAACAAAAAAAAAAACAAAACGGTCCACAATTCCTCCCCAGTGATGTGATTCCGCAGGCCACTACAAGTACAGCATTACCAAAGGAATGATTAGGGCTGTGGCTTGAATGGGCAGCACAACAAGGGCCTCACTCAAGTTCATTGTATTTTGTTGAACATGTTTGTTGTATTGGGATGCATTCAGAGGAGTTGGGAAAGTTTTTTTTTTTTTTGTCCCTTTTTTAACATTTTTTTTACATATATAATGAGAGTTTAATAAGCATCAGAAAAGCATGCATGGTTTTATTTTAATGTATGTACATGAGGCGCAAAAATCTGTGCTTTGCGGAATAATCCTTGTTATATGTGCAGAATTATGAGAGGGTAAATGTGTTTTTTTTATTATGGGTATATAGTGGATTGTAAATTATTATTCCTTGTATTTCTTACAGTATCAATAGATAGTTTTAGCCTCTCTATACAACTCCTCCTCACCTGACTGCATATTTTCATGACTCGCATTGAGAGCTGTTTGTCTTTTAGCATTTATCTGCATTCCCTTTCAGGTGGTCTCCCACTATAAATTCCACCCGGAATGCTTCTCATGCTCGGGCTGCAAAGCAGTGATAGAGGAGGGGGAGTCATTCAGTTTCGTGAACAGCACAACACTTTTCTGGTAAGAACTATGGATTTTAGCTTGTATGGTATATGTATTTACTGTATGTATATATTTTATACGATATTTATATTGGGTATACCTACTTATCATGTGAAAAAGTAAGATAGTTTCGTTTTTCTACATATTTGAGCAGGAAATCATTAGATTGTATATTATCTAAATAAATAAAAAGGCAGGTTTGGCATGTTGAGTAAGTACAGCCTTACAATTACCCATTACGACTTAAGAGATGGGGATCAGAGTCATATGCTGTGACTTGGTAAAATAGCTGAAATTTCTCCTGTTTTTCTGTCTTTTTAAAAACTCCTAATGGCTATTATGATCTAAGCAGCTGCTGAGAGGGAAGTGGTTTACAGGAATAAACAATTTTTTCCCTCACTTAAATGTTTGTTACTCATGACATCTAATCATCATCTGTTGAAAGCTAAAAGTAAAGCAAGCAGTGGCTTAAATGTAACGGTTACCCATACTTTCTGTTGAGTGTTGAGGGACACTAAATTAAAATGTTGGCATTAAAAGCATTACATGCTTGGACAGCAGGCTTCCCGGATGAGGCCCATATCCTAGTGTGCTGGTTTTCCAGTCAAGGATTGGGCATACAGCTATCTTCATGCACAATCCTTCCTTAGACTTTAAGGTGCTATCTCTGTTTCCTCTTTTAGCAGAGTGAACAGCTGAAAAGCCATGGGTGGTGTGTACTGTTTTTTTGTTTTTTTTTTTCTACTTTACATCCCTCATTCAATAAAACAAAAGAAACGGGTAATATTGGATACATGCAAAGATTAGAAATGTTCAAACTTGGTGTGACTTGGAATTCATGACTATTGTGCATTTTAATTTCTTGCCTACATAAATATTTCTTTTATTTTTCCCATATGTAACTCTACATTGTTATTTTTAATGTTTTATGTTGCTTCTTTAGTGGTCCATGCCAAAAGCTGCTTCTTCTGCAGCCACATTTCGAGGGCCTGTGTAATGAATCTGCTCAGGAACCCCATCCCTATATGCTCACCCTTCTACGTCTGCCTCCTAATGCATTTGGCAATAGGGGCTTTTATGTATCGCTGGACAACATGCAGGTCACAGAGTGAGTAGGCTTCTTTTTGTCTTTTCATGTTTCTAATAAATTTACTGTTTATTTGACAAAACAGATCTGTATTTATGTACTTCCTGTTTTACAAATTTGCAGAGTAACTCTGGAAGCACGGTACTTGGTATACCCAGGGGACCGCATTTTGGAGATTAATGGCTCTCCTGCCATTTCTTTACCGCCTAAAGAGGTCAGAAGTTTTAAATGTTTTGTCAAGAATGGGGTGTTTAATCTGGATTGATGTTGTTGGTATATAATTCATGTGTATGATTTTGATATTATTGCCATCTCCTCCTCATAATCCCCTTCCTACACCCTTCCCTCAGGCTGATAAACTGCTTTCCTGTTCAGACCGGACCCTGCAGCTTCTGGTAGAGCACAATCCCCCACTGACTTCCCCAGTGACTAGTGTTCCCCCTAAATCTCCTTCTCTTCACCCTCGGGATGCAAGGGGCCTCGGTGAAAACAACACCAAGCGGTGCTCCATCCGGTCAGATTACCCTTACTGTATAATTGCTTTTATTTCTTTTTTATTAGCGCTTCCAAAATCACTGACTTTTCTTTTGTAATTTCATTAATCTCTGCCAGTGCTAGTAAAATCTTTTAATCCTTCCCTCTCCATCTTTTAGCTAACCCTTGCATTCTTGTTAGTAACAGCCCTCTTTGTACTGTAATATTTCTGTACTTTTTCTGCCTTATGTCTTGTGTTCTTAAGCTGGCCTTACAAAGAGACCATACCTGTGTTGGCAGTGTTGTGTAACAACCCCAAAGTCCTATGTCAAAAGATTGACGTTGGTGTTCTAAGGAACACACTGGGGTTGTAAATGATAGCTGGTTTCTTTCTGATGGAGGAGATATTTGCAGTTATTATTGTTCTGCACCATCAGTGTGTACTGTGAAAATCACACTACCCACCAGTGTAGAATGGAAAGATCACCATACCCAACTACCCAATGGCTATAAGAAGCAGTAGACTACAAATACTTTATTTGCTTTATAAAATTTTAATTTTTTACTCAAAATATGTACTGTAAAGACGAGCTCACACAATTTGCACTGCAATAGTAGATGTTCAGAGGGTCTGGTCGTTCACAAGCAGGTTATCCTTGCTCATTTTGTAAGTCCAGCTTAGGTACACCTATTGTTTTTGTGTTCATTGGTTATATTTAAACAATATATAATATTGAGATCTTGACATTATTCATCTAAAAATTCACTGTTTGTTGTTTTCCTTAATTTGCCTTATCTTTCTGCCATCCATGACATGTTCATCACTTTTCACTCCATGTACAGACGCAGCAATAGTAACAGCCGTTCTCCAGGACCATGTTCTCCAAAAGACCCTCGCTCTGTGTCCCGCTCAGAATCTCTGCGCTGTGCAGTAGGGGCAACTCATCAGATCTTTCGACCATGTGAATTGCTTCATGGTGAAGAACTGGGAAAAGGTTTTTTTGGAAGAGCTATCAAAGTGAGTGGTTTCTAAATTGGTGATCTAGATGAGTACATTCTTTGAATGCCATACATAAATCTTTTGTGCTTGCAGGTCACACACAGAGCCACTGGTAAAGTGATGGTTATGAAAGAGTTGATACAGTTTGATGAGCAAACACAGAAAACTTTTTTGACAGAGGTAAATTGTTATATTTCAACATTTTCACATTTTATGTATGTGAAAGAACTTCAAAAACCTATTGTACTGGAAAAACGTCTATACTTGGCGTAAACTTACTAAAGTGGTAGTGTAAAGTGTCTGTACATACATTTTAGATATGGCTCCTTCCATACCACTCTATTGGTCAGTGAGGCCCTATATCATATAGTTTAATGCAGGTGAGAGGATACTAAAGTACCAATATCCAAAACTGCCTATTGGCATGACTAAATGTATCTGAGTGTTGGGGCTCCCGGGGAAATTGCAAAAAATAATTACATCTTATACTTTACAGGCTTCGGTTAGCATGTTAAAGTTCATGACCATACCATTAGAAAAAATCTGAACAAGTATGGCTTATTTTGGAAGGGTTTGCCAAGAGAAAGCCTTTTCTTTAAAAAAAAGAACACTGCATCACTGCTTAGGTTCAAGAAGTTGCATTTGAACAAACCACAAGATGTCTGAAGCAATGTCTTTTAAAAAGATGAGATAAAAGTGAAAATGTTTTGACATATATTGCACAACACCACGTTTGAAACCAAATGCAGCATATCGGCACAAACCCTCCATACCAGCTGTCAAGCACGGTGGTGGAGGAGTGATGATTTGGGCTTGTTTTGCAGCCACAGGACCTGGGTACCTTGCAGTCATTGAGTCAACCATGAAGCTAAAGCTAAGTAATGCAGTAGGACAATGATCACAAGCACACCAGCAAATCCACAACAGAATACCTGAAAAAGAAAAGTATCAAGGCGTTGCAATGGCCCAGTCAAAGTTTAGATCTCAAGCCAATTAAAATTCTGTGAAGAGACTTTTAGAGGGCTGTGCATAACGAACTGAAACAATGTTGTAGATTAGAATGGGCCAAACTTCCTTTACAACAATGTGAAAGACCGATTTCAGTCATTCAGAACATGATTACTTCAACTTAACGTTTGTAGCAATAGTTCTGTGTGTAAGGCTACATACACATGTTTGACTTTTGTCGTTGGAAAGGATCTTTCATGATCCTTTACAACGACAAAATATTGAAAGACTCATCAATGAGCGCCGTTCTGCTCCATGGAGAGGGGAGAACGAGTGAGCCGCACCCCGGTGAGCTCTCACCCCCTTCACTTTTATTACGATAATTTTGTCATTCATGGATCCGCCAGGACTGATCCATAAATGACATTGTCCGAGTGTTGTACACACGTCAGATTCTCGTCCGATACCAGCCCTGAAACGATATTCATATGAGAATCATCTGACGTGTGTACATAGCCTCATAAATAAGCCTAATATATAAATATGTATGTAGATTGGGGATATGGCCATATTTATCCTAGTTTTGTAGTTCCTGCTCTTTCACATGTATGGGTATTATCCAAGACATATGTATTTAAGATGTATGGGTTGGCTAATGATTTGGCAGCATAGCACTCCCTATGTATTGTGTCTCTATTGTTAGCTATTGTTAAACTGTAATTGTAGACTGACGTTTAAAAACCATGGAGTGTCAAGATAACAATAACATAACATTATTACTACAAAACTTATTCTTCATAGTTTAAATGAAAATTACTTTTACTTTTTCCTTTCAGTATTCAGCAAGTACTGATTTTCTAAAACTGACAAAAATCTCTCTCTTTAAACACATTAGAGTAGTAATTTTTTGTAGGTGCTTTAGTCCCTTTGCTTTTAACTTACTCCCTACATATACAGAGCTTGAGCTCAAGTTACAGGCATCCCTATCTTGCACTGAGTTTTACTCTCTCCTTTTACTTATATTATGAAAGTACATTTCAAAATCATCCAGTTCTGATGTAAACATTATTTCATTATACAAATCATGGAGTCTGTCCTGTGTTTGTTTGTTAAAAGGTAAAGGTCATGCGCTCTCTGGATCATCCCAATGTTCTTCGTTTTATTGGAGTTCTGTATAAGGATCGACGATTAAACCTGCTGACTGAATACATAGAATGTGGAACTCTAAAGGATTTTCTTAGAGGGGTAAGACCTGCTAAGATCATGCAAATGTATCATTGGGGGTGATAATCCATAGTAAATTTATTGTTATAAATGTAACAAAAATTGACAAGCTTTTGTTTGTCTCCCATCTTGTGTAGGATACATGCCCTTGGCAACAGAAAGTGTCATTTGCTAAGGACATTTCATGTGGAATGGTAAGTCGTAAATGGAATAGATACTGTATGTGCATATATTTTCCTGTTGGTGCACCTGATAAATTAGAATTACATGATAAAATAGAATTACATCAAAAGAAAGCCACACTAGCAGCAAAAAAAAAATTGTTTTCCCTGTCTCTGTCCATATATATGGTCAAACAAACTGCCTATTGGGACACGGCTGTTAGTTTGACAGCCGGTTCCTGCTGCCTGTATTTGGAGCGCCTGTTTCCATTGCATCCTGGAAGCCTCAAAGCTTGCTGTGTGCTTTGACAACTGATTATTTTGGTTTAAAGCGGGAGTCCAAGGACAGGTGAGTCTTGCAAATTTTTCCTGGTGTAAGGTTCAGGGCTGATGTGTCAGTTTGTCACTGTTATCAAAAAATGCTTTGCAGAATTGGTTGAATTACTGCTTAAATATTTATAGTAACTATTCTTGGCCAGCAGATGCTATACAATTTATATTTTGATCTGCCTTTTCTTCCAGTTGCATATATTTTTTTTTTACCTAGTAAATGTAGCTCCTATGATATTATACGGCTTTTTAATGAAATTCTTGTCCTAGTTATCTTTGAAAACCCAGCTTCCCTTGCAGAAAGATACAAAAAGTATCATTCTAAGAATATTGTAACCACTTGGTGTGTTTCTACATTTTAAAAATGCCAAATCACTACAAATGACCAATCATTCTTTTTGTAACTACTAGCATTTTTATATGTTGTCTTCTTTTTTTTTTTTTCTCCTCAGGCTTATCTTCACTCAATGAGCATAATACATAGAGATCTGAACTCACACAACTGTCTCATCAAAATGGTAAGGCTTTATTTATAATTACTCAACTACTTTCCTCTCCCTTAATAAACCCAGCTTCATGTAGCTGTCTTCCATTCTAGGATGGAACCGTAGTGGTTGCTGATTTTGGGCTTTCCAGACTCATTGTAGAAGAAAAACCCAGACCCCCACCAGATCGCCCTCCCACAAAAAAGAGAACGCTTCGTAAACCGGACCGCAAGAAGCGTTATACAGTGGTGGGCAACCCATACTGGATGGCACCAGAAATGTTAAATGGTAATATATGTATATCAAGGGGGCTGAACGAGAATGGAGTAAGAATTTTTTTTTTACTTAAAGTGGGAAAAGAAAAAGATTGCTAAAAAGCTAAACTTTTTGTATTCTGTTTTTCCACATTAGGTAAACTGTATGATGAGAAAGTGGATGTATTTTCATTTGGAATTGTGTTGTGTGAGGTAAGTAGACCCCAAATGAGTGTCTTACCTGCCAAATTATTTATATTTATGTAAATGTATTATTGTTCATTATTATTGTCCATTAGAATCTTAAAACGCTTACTAGGCCGCACATTCCGATCTTGCCTCAGCCTTTATCTGGACAATGAAAGAGCAGCAAGACACTAAAAAAATTCTCACTCTACTCACTCCTTCTGTCATGAATCCCTGTGTAAGGCTACGTATGCACGTCAGTTGATTCTCATCCAATAATCTTCTCAGGGCTGTTATCGAACGGTTATCTGACCTGTGTACAGTGGCCTTCGTTCATGGATCCATCCTGGCAGATCCACGAACGATTGCAATGGAAGTGAAGGTGAGAGAGCGCAGCAGGATGCTGCTCCATCGTTCTCCCCTTCCCTCTGCATTGACCAGAACCGTGCTGTATATACAGAGCTTGTTCATGCATCTTTCAGTCTTTTGTCTTTCATGATCCTTTCCAATGACAATGATTTCACGTGTGTACATACACTTAGATGGACAGCTCCCTTTAATGCAGTACTGGCTTTCAATGCAAAATTGGATCTGGTTTAACTCTGGTAAAAAATCCTGTAAGTTCAGATTTTTGTAGGTGGTTTACTTGCACAATGGAAAATCCCTCCCTGGTCTGTGTAGTCTCATGTCTGTATTTTCTAACATTACAGAAATGTTTGCACTATTGCATCTGATTATCTGGAAGCCTAACTTTTGTATATATAATGCTCCAGATTGTTATCAACTCCAGTTCAACCTGGACGTTCATTTTTTTTTTTTTAATTTAAGAATTTCCCTTAAAAAAACAAAATCGGTGTTTAATTCCAGCCCTCCAATACCCCCTATAGTAAAACAAATTAGTGGTCTGGATCAGATTCTTAAAGCCCACCTGTAGTTTCAAGTTCTAAAAATCAGACCCACATAGGGTTTTAGGTTTACCTCCTTTGTTGGTTATATAAGTAAACTCTGGTGCCAGCCCTCACTTTAGCCCTCTACAGTGTCTTGTCAGCTCCCCAGTCAGTAACGCATACTCAAGTTGTTAATTGGAGAGCTGTAGAATTTCTGTTGTGAGCATTGCTGATTAGGGAGCTGTAGTTGTGACAAGGCAGGAGGCATGTTGAGCCACCGTAGATTGAGCCCTAAGTGCAGCAGATTATATTATCAGCCTGCTGTGGGGAAGCAAAAGTTTGGGCTAGCATTTGGGCTCGATTAAATAACAAACGGGACACCTGCAATGTTATGTGTTTTTAGGCATTCTAAGGACTAATTTACAAATTTAACTTTTGCTGGCAGTCCTCTAAATAGGTTGGGGCTACATAATAGAAGTGACATAAAGTAGCATTCAAACTCAAATTATTTAATCAATGCTTCATTAATTGATGGCTATTTTAGATAGCAGACTGAGTTATCCCTATGCTATATGAAGCCCTAGGTTATTCAGGGGACTGCCAGCAAGTTAATAAATCTCTAGATTAAAAGCACTCATGTAGCACAGCCCTACGTTTGTCAGCTTCACTAAGCTTGAACTAGAGTAGAGCTTTAAGTCTGTTCATATTGCTCAAAAAAGCTTTATGAATTTTTGATTAACCCAGTCATGTTCAATGAAATCTACAATACACACACTTTTAGAGAGGTTTATGTCCTGTATTGTATTTTTTTTTTTCTACAGCAGGGTTGGGCAAACTTTGTGGATCAGATATAAAATTTGAGATGTGTAGGGCCAGTATCAGATAGATGAAAGTGTTTGTATGAACTGATATGTTAACAGGGTATTGGTCACCCTTTTTTTTTTTTTTTTTTTTTGCCAGTGGATAATTTTGTACTAATATTTGAAGGTCCAGATTAAAAAGCCCAACAGGCCATAGTTTACCTATGCCTGATCTAGACACTGTAACAGAGTTCTAGACAACTGTAACTGTAACAGAATTACTGTAGTATTAGTTTTAGTTAGTTCTAAGTCTGTATTAGTTTTTCACAGCCTACCCCTACACAATGCACTGATTTATTTTGTTTTACCATTTACAGATTATTGGACAAGTGTATGCTGATCCTGATTGCCTTCCACGTACCATTGACTATGGCCTCAATGTTCGTCTTTTCTGGGAAAAGTTTGTTACAAATGACTGTCCTTCAGGATTTTTCCCTCTGGCAACGTCCTGCTGCCAGCTGGAGCCTGACCAGAGGTGAGTTCACATGTATTTTGCTGCTTCAGTCATTTCATGTTTCCCTTCTTTTAAAGCCAGTATTACATGGTTGTTCTATTATAGTTCTGTTTTAAAAAAAAAAATACTTTATAATTGAAAAGAAATATTTGGGCTATTGTGTTTTTTAAAACCACTTTTTCTTTTATAGTACTTAGAGTAAAACATTTTCAGCTTCTTATGCTGGATTTTTAATGAGCTAGTGCTCCCTTAAACACCTTACCAGTTCATGATCCATAAATTATGAAGTTAGAACAGCCAAACTGCAAAAATAGCACTGTAAAAACTTTTATCAATAATAATGGTAAGTTCCAAATTCTTTCATACCTTTCTTAGCCACCCTTTCCCATCTTAATTTTCTCCCAGCATTTAGATACGTATACAGGGAAATTTTTCTTCTTTGGTTTGGTCCCATTAAATAACAGGTGGTCTTCTGTTTTTGCTGGTGGGAGAGACCAAAAGCTGCACAAGAAAGTGCCACATAATGATGGGGGTATGTTCCTGCAATGTTGCTCAGTATTAACGGGGTTTAGGCTTAATGATAAAACCCAAATAGATGAGTTTTTGATATCCCAAGCATCATTCAGCTTGATGAAAGAATGGTGCTGCAGGGGAACATGCTTGATATTAGGTAAGTATTGTAGTCTGTGTGCTTTTGTTTTTGCTGTAGAACTACACCTGCCATAAACCGTTGCCAAGAACAATATTTGGATTGTAAACAGCTGGTTGGGGTTAAGTGCTCTAGACTTAAGGTAATGTGTATGTATTATTAAAATGTTGTTTTTTGTCTTTCTACCCTAGGCCAGACTTTACTTATTTACATGACACCCTTTCAGCCCTGTCTCTGTTTCTGGGGGAACTGGCAATTCCGCTGCCTTCTGAACTAGAAATGATGGAGACTAACCTGAGGTTACAGTATGGTCTGAAACGAGAACATTCTCCACAAGATGATGCAGATCAAATTCCTGAACAGAGATAAGGAGGAGAGGCAAAGCACCCACTAGATCATCTCTACATTCCAATAATCATAAAGGAAACCTTACATCTGCTGGCTGGCGGTAGAAGTTTCAGCTCTTCCAGAATGAACCATTTCAGTATAGCTCAGTTGGTGTAGCAAGCTATAAACTTTTTTTCAAGGGAAAAAAAAAACTTTTTGTAACAAGTGTATGACACATTTCTACAATGTTGGTAGACCCTATTAGATAACCTTTATCTCAGGGGTTATGTTACAAATATATATATAATTTAGAACCACAGCAGATCTTAGAAGGGTTCTGTCTAGAACTGCTCTTAGCTTTCCATGCTATGGGCACCTTTTCAGTTACATACATAAATCAAAACTTGAATCGCTCTACCACAAAGAAGAGTACAAAAAGCCAGTAGCCTGACACATTATTATTCCAGTAAAAGATGTCAGTCTAGTTACTGGGAAGTTATGTGACTTGGTAACCACTTTTATATTTGCGCCTGTACTCCACGGTGGAGAGACTGCTGTATTTTTACATGAAAACTGGAATTTCAAAGTTTATTTTCTAAGCATTTGGACTGAACTTTTCTACTTTGTGTTTATACTGTGTGTATGGTGTTTTTTTTTCTCATGGCACCATGGGATGTTTGCCTTAATCATGCCTCATTAATATTTTTGCTGCAGGCTATTTGGATGTTTTTGGCAGCTGGATGTGAAGTCTTTATCTGGACTATTACATTTCTTCCATGAGATATTTGTGCGGGTATATACTGCACTTGTGTTGGAAGATACAGTACAGGTTTATATGGTATTTACAAATTGTACATTTTCATCTATGGCAAATAATATTTTTTTGTTTGACAGGGCTTTGATAGCAAGTTTATTACAAAATGCGGAAGCTAAGATTTCTGATTCTCTAGATGGCCATAACGTGTTATGCCTTGACGTGGTTCTCCTAACAAATGCCTTTTTCCACATTTTGTGCCTGTATAGTCCTTTAATACAGAGATTGTTAAGCCAAATCTAAACACAAAAATGTAATATATTGCATCCTATTGATGTGGTGGCTGTATTGGTATTCATATTTTAAGGTACAAAAATATTCAGCAAGTACAGAGTATACCTGTTGATTTTTCCAGAAATGCAATGTCTATATATGTGTGAGCTGAGCAGGAAACACAAAGGACTTGGTCCTGCTTTTGGAAACCATTCCATCAATCCACCATGTAATGGATATGAACAACGACAGGCAGCCTGTCTGACAACTATGGTTTCTTCATAGCCACATTTAGGAAATTACTGAAAGGGCAGAAGATAAAAAGGTCTAAAAAAGAAATCCAATTAAGCCACCACATCTGAGGGCTTCTAAACTCAGTTTTGGGTTTCAGATACACTTAATATGTTCTTTCATTATAAAAGGGAATTTGCATGTTTAAATTTTTTTCAGCAACCAACCACAACCACTTTTTAACCCAGAAGCGTGAAAGGGATTAAAAAGGCTCTCACTAAATTTAAAATTTCTCTATAATCAGGTAAAACTTTAGTAAACTTTCCTTTCCCGCATCGACTCTATTTTCCCCTTACTTATTTTCTATCCCCCCTTGGGGTCAGGTTCTATTTTACTTTAAGAAGGTACACATTTGTGTGCCTAATTGTTAAATAATCATTTCTTTGTAAGGTTTACTATCATTGCCTAAAATTCCAATGGGTATATGAAACGTCCAAAAATGTTGGTTACCATGTGTCCCTCCACTGCTGTAAATTCTCCCTGCACAACATAGCTGAAGGAGACTGCAGGAGCCACTGCTTTGCTTCTCTCTGATTAGTCACAAGTTTGACAAAAACTCAACCTGTCTGAATAAAGGGAAGCCAAGCACCAGTTTTTGCATTAGGGAAGACTGCTGTGTGATAAAGTAAAGCAGTTAAAATATTATGGCTCAGTGATATTACCCCTGTTGTAATATATTATAGGTAACAAAAAGTGGTCAACTACATTTATTCTTTGAAACATGTCCTGGTATTGATTTCTTGATATACTTCTATTTTAGCAGTTTTACCTGTGACATTTCCGGCTCAGAAGTAGTTGTTTGGAGATTCTAACCATCATATCCGTTGGCATAAGTGAAAGGCACCCAAATACCTGGGCTTTTGTGATCCTACTACAGGGCCGCATTTTATGAGTTGGAGTTCATCATTTGGGACATTATAAGTCTGTGCTAGTAGCAATGATGTGCTGCTATCTATGTAAACCAAACGATTGATTTCAGTGTTTAAGTACAGTCACAATAATAAAATATATTTGCAAACCATAGGGCACTGCTTAAAAAAATAAATACTAATCAGATGCAATTCAAGTAACTGGATTCACACAAAACTGGTTTGATTATCCGGCACTGCCGATAATTCTTTATTTATAGAAATGTAACATTCATGTAAAAAAAAACAAGGTCAATAAACAATTTTCTTACAATTTTGTACATCCATCTTTGTCCATTTAAAAACCTTAGCAGCACACTCAAACGGAAGAACCCGGCTCTTAGAAAAGATAGTAACATTTATTATTGGAAGAAATTTGTACTGCAAGTTACCATATGAATCTCACTGTACATACATCAGAGACAGGAAGTGATACAACACAGCATCCAGCTCTTTTACAGCCTGCAGATGATCACCAAGAAAACTTCTTGCCATCTACTAGACTTCTAATATTTAGTGATACAGAAGCTGCCACTGGCAGCCAAATTCTGACACTAAGATTGTAAGAATCCCCACATAACGATAAAGGAGGTAAAGGGCAATTACAATAATCATATCTTGGCCTTGGCCAAGCAAAAAACACTGGCCATATCAATCTGCACCAGCTCTAAATCTTTGTCAGATAATTCAAAATCCATGCCCCTTACTATCCAAATTAGATAATGTGGGTAATGAATGAAATTCTCCTTCGACAGTCCACTACTGGGCCTCTGCCACAGCACAATAAAATGTAGAATGCTGCCAACGTTTCCACAACAAGGAGTAGTTAGTCCACAATTTTTGTCCAGATGGGCTGCACCTCCCATCATGCTCCTGGGGTACCAGCACTGCCCATTAAGGGTTCAACACCCTCCTGTACTGTGTTAGGGGTGCGATTGGAGGATATCTCAATTGTGTTCTCATCTATAACGTCACATGTTGGATTTAGGAAAGCAGAGAGGGGTAAATTGATGCGATGTTGCCGCCTCTCATCAACTTGCTGGTCATGTTGCTTCTTTAAATCTCTGCCCCTATGAGGAGAAATTAATTGGATACATGATTACCTTCTAATATAGAATTATCGAGGTATAATGAACATCAGAAAAAGTAGCTCAATCTAACATTACAGGCACAATACTGACCTCTTGTATATGTATCCAACCACAATGCCGCTGCCAATGGCTATAATTATCACCACCATTAAGATGCCTAGGACGTAACCTGGGAAACAAAAGTATAAAAATTAGAGAAGGAACAGGATCATTTATTATAAATATACAAGGAACAGGATCATTTATTATAAATATACAAGGAGTGTGAAATGGCCTTGTTTTGTGTTTCAGAAGTGTTATATCTAGCAACATATCTGGTGATTTCCTGAGTACTAAATGACTGGAACAACGCTGGAATCGTATTTAGGATTGGATATAGCTGAAGACCAGGTATATCAGTCATCTAAATTATGGCATTTAATGCTGGTAACAGCCAATTTGGGGAAAACATGGGGTAGAATTCTAAAGAAAAGAGCTCCAGATGGTAGCACCTACGAGTGATCCCTTTAAGTAAGGAAGCAATGGAATGTTTTACTTTGGAATAGAAACAAAATGGTAAACTTTTGGCTGAACAGTTAGCATGTGAGTACCACATTATGGACCACAGTGATTCCCTCTACAACTATACCGGGAGTTGTGGGGAGTTTAGAAATTGCAGGCAAATGTGTCCAACATAAGCCATAGCTAGGTAGATCAGATCCTCAAATATGCTGAACATTCCTTCCCACTTGTATAGTAAACTATACATGGCCAATAAAGTATGTGAGATTAACGAGATTGATTATTTTACCATCAATTGTTAAATGCATATGTAATGGCTTGTAAATTGTTCAATATATATATTATGCCTAAAAACTTTCATATAGATCCATCTACTACCCTATGTAAAAATGCAGAATAAAATGTTTACCTAATGTGCCAAGGTCCTTCTTTTCACGGGGCTTGACTTGGACTCTCTCACTGATGCTTATCACAGGCTGTGCCACATTGGGCTTCTCTGCGGGTAGCATGGGTTCAATGTAGGGAGTAGTTGTGTCCTCAGTCCTCTGTGTTGTCTGTGGCGCCGGTGATTCCTCTAGGATATCATTTGTTGGCACTGTAAATCATAAAAGTGATAGTTGATGTCATGCCAGGCTAATTGTGTAATGTAACCGCAAACAATAACTGCCCGTCTACACCCATAACACAAAATATATACAATGATGTATATGGTAGAAGATCAATTTATTATACAATCTAAACTGTGCCACCCACTGCTATAAATACACACATAGCTGTAAAAAGCAGCACAATGAAAAAAACTGAACATGATATTGTGTGTTGATTAGGTTTATGTCACTAATATAAGAAACTATTGGGTCACTGTAAAATAAAAATTGTGTTTTTTAATTAATGAAGGAAAAATCTAGAAGCACTTGTTAAGAAAATAACATACAAGAAGGGTAACCTTACTACCCCATCCCCCACTTTTGACATAGTTGGGGTAAAACTACTGCTTTTATTTAGGGAAACCTTTGTGGCTTGTTATTTCAGCTGTGCTAAAGAAAAGTCAGCTGCCTAGCAATGTGCGAGGAACCAGTACGGTGTGCAATATCAATGTAGTTGCAGGAACATTGATGTATATTTCCTGATGTTATGGTTATTGCTTCCAAGAAATCTTACCAGTGCCCATGAATGGATAGGAATGTAAAAGCTTGAACACTGGGGGCTTTGATAGGATGCATTTAGTTTTAGGGGACGTTTGACTTCTGAAGGTGAACCCCCCACTGCTTAGGGTGAGCCCAAAAGGCTACGAATAACTCCTAGCTAATATTGACCCAGAAATAGGGGTGCTCACGAAAATATTCCCAGGAACAGAAGGTAAAACAATGGACAATGACCCTTAAGGTGCATGAAAGTCCAGGCCAGGCTCTGACAAACAAAGAACCTCCATCAAATAGAAGGTTGGCCCCACTTATAGATGGTAGTAAACCATGAGAACATGAACATGGGATTGGTAAAAAATTGTGTTGTAATATTGCACTTTCCTCTAGTAGAATGTGCTGGATGTAAGAACAAACAAGGACAAAACCCAAATTTCACAGTTCTCTTCATCTAAAGGATATGAACTTTGCTATGTTTTATCCAGTTTGCAGGTTTCAGCCAGCAAAATCTTTGTCCAGGATTGATTGCCATGCCCAGCATTAGATCTTTGTATAATATAAATTGCATATTGACCTTAATCAGGCACCTTTGTTGTATTTTGGGTTTACAGTGGATGAGTAAATGTTTAATACAATGCTGGTAATTATTTTAGATAAAATGCCATTACCAGGTTAAAAAATGTTTATTGATCTGCAAGAGTTGATGCTTTTTATATGTTCCAATATGGAGATCAATGCATGGCAAATGGTGTTGTAGAAGATGGTAATGGCTGTTATGTACAAAGGTAATGCTATTCCATTCTCAGACAATCTGCAATGTGTACAAATAAATGAGAGAAACACAGCTAGGTAACATATATCTAACATACATCTACCCAGGGCAGGAAATGTGTGGTTTGTTACTTTCCATCATTTAAAGTCCCCATTGTATTGTGTTGGGGACCAATGCTTTACTTGTCCACCAATAGAAAGTACAGAAAGAGCTCAACAACAGCATCATCCAATGTATTCTCTACTCTTAACATGGGCGGGGGACACATTTTCTTACCCACCCTCCAACTCTTTACAGAAAAACAAGGTCATGTGACCAGGGTACTATGCTTGGAGCTAAGGCAAACAATAGCATGCAATATACAAAAAGATACATACAACACAAACCAAAAAAAACATCATTCATCACTCAACCATGTTTCTACTATATCATACCATATTCTACCATTACTCTGCAATAATGTGCATGGATCCTCACCTATACATACATTGGGCTCATTGCAACACCACTTTTCTATGCATTAATAAATAACTGTCCTCCATATTCAATAAAAATAGAAATCATCCCAAAACATGATCACTTATCTAAAACAAATCAACCACAAATATTTAGAAATAAAAAAAAGAATAAATATGTTACCTGGTGTTGCACAGAGGAGCTGGCAGCCCAATAATAGGATCCATAGATGTGAGATCATGTTGTATGTGCTGAGCCTGGCTCTTTCTATAATGTCAGGGCTGATGTTCAGGGTTGTTTTTCTCCTCAGCAGCTCCTCCTCCTTCTCTTTCCATCACATGGGAGGATCTGAAAGCCGGAAACGTCTGCAGTGCAGGGATTGTGCTGCCCAGGGCTGGAGGAGGGGTGTTACACATGTGTGCTATAACATACATGTGCACTGCATTAGTATATTGATGTATTCTATCAGGTGTGATCTGCATGGTATTATATATTATTATTATAGGTATACATCATCCTGGGCAGCAAAGGGTGTCTAATGTATACATTGTGTTTTGCCTTGGCTGATCTCATGCTGGGAGTGGGGGGAGCTGTGATTGGCAGAGCAGCAGAGCCCAGTCGGTAGGAGCCGGTTTGGACAGGATTTGTGTGCATGCTCTGTGTGTGCAGCAGCTCAGCTTACCACTGCAAATCATTTCATAACAATCTCTCCCTGTTTTTGTGTTCAGTCTTGTAGAGGGATCATTACATGTTTATCACTGCAATGATCATTTTCTCCAATATACTAGAAATTAAATGTTACATAGTAAAAAAGGCAATTTGGATTGTGCTGAATTGGAAAATACAGAACATTTTTCAAATAAAATGATATAGATTGCTTTTATACATTAATGTATGTGTTTATATATTTCTGTGTAATGTATATTACCTGATTACTATTGCTGTAACCTTTATTGTATTGTTTTCCCAGAACTTGTTCTGATAAGTGTGTCATGACTATGGGCTTTGTACAGCGCCGTGTAATATGATGGCGCTATATAAATACTGTGTATTAATAATAATAGGAATGTAGTACTAAATGCACACTGACTGCCCTAAGTGTTGCAATGCACTGCGTATGACAGACCAAGTTTTTTAATAGGTTGTCAAATGCAGCGCATCACAAATATGCCATTGTGCTGTAAGGTGCATTTGGGAGCGATCTATGAATGGGAACCCAGCACACCAACACATGCTGTTTTGGCCTAAAACGTGGTAAAGCAATTCACAAAAAAAACTGTTTTATTTGACTATGGTCATGTAATAAAGCCCAGTACTGGGCTGAACCCCAGACCAAGTGTTACATAGAGTTTGCTGCCAAGGATCCTGAAGGCTTCAGGAAAGTATTTGCAGGCATCTCTATAGTATATTGTTTTGGAAAGATTCTGGAATTGTAAACTCCCGTAAGGGTATTTTTTTGTTGGTTTGTTTCCATTCACCTCCTGAGATGAACTGGAGAATCTCCCAAAGAATGAAAATACTGGAGCACTTTTTTTCTTTGGAATGTGCCTACAGCCTCATAGCTCTGTATCTGTAAAGTTAGATCTACGGCTATTTACACACATGCAATATTTGTCGTTGGAAAGGATCTTTCATGAGAACCATTGCACGTGTGTACCTAGCCTAAGACACTACTGCCCCCGGCAGTCTAATAGGAAATGGTGGAGTTATGGGTGCCACTAATATGCCGTTCATTGTCCTGCCAGAGGCTCTGATATGAGGAAGCAAAGCTCTCTCTCCACAGAGACACCATGGAGGACAAGGTAACAATGACCACAATACTGCTGACCTTTGCTTTCTTGCTGCTTTTTTGGGCACAGCTTTTAGACAACATATGACGTGAACAGCAGGAACCACAAAACATTAGACAAATGTTCATTTTTTTCAATAAAAGCAAACATACAGTCCTTCAGTGATGATCCACCATCAATTGTTGTACTTATACCAGTGTTCAGTCAAGGTTCCTTCAGAAGTTGCTATGGCTTCCTTGAGTAATAAGCAATTTGGGCCTCTCAGGTCAGTGTAAGACAGACACCAATTATCTTTTTGGCTATCTGTAAGGGTGACATTCTTCAAACTGGCCAGCAATGTAAGAGACATTCTTCCTACTGACCACCATGCCAAACTACTGTGCATACAGTAATTATAGCAGGGGTTCCCTCATGTTAAAACGATCAAGAAAGGCTGGCTTACCCTTTGCAAAAGAATTTAAGAATACTGTGGGGTAAAACCCACAAATCTTTCATAGTATTCATGCTCAGTGTAATTGACACTTTAAGATGACTTTTACTTGATGACGGTCTGCACTAAGCTCCACAACATTGGCTTGGCCACTAACCTATATTTTCATGGACACTTTGTATTGGAATGTCTGAAATGAGTAATGAATAAAAAATTATCCACCAACAAGGGATATTTAATAATTAAATTTGGAGTAACTTTTTTTATCCCCAATTCCATGGTTTTGAGATTTATCCTACTGATTTTATCACTTTTCTCAAACCACCTGATATGTTTTTTGCATGTCGACATTGACGGAGCATGAAACATAAAATAAAAGCAGCACCTAATGACTCATGCAGAATCACATGTGAATTTGTTTATTTCAATGTGTGGCCAGTTTTCAGTATATTAATATTCAATATCTGGAAATCTACAAAACATTCACATAGAAACAGTTCAGTGTGTGCCCTCTGTGTTGACATAAGTACCCAATGAATCCAGAAGGCAGTGCACAGTTTTGAGCTCAGTGAAAAGGTCAGTGTCTGCATCTCTCCTCTTGGTTTGCTATTTCCCACTCATAAAACTATACAACTTACTGTTTGTTTCATCAACACATGTAAACACAGCTTTGTCTTAGGTGTTCCAGTACTTTGTTAGGGAGTTTTCTGCATTCATGCATATGGTGCTTTTTGCATGAATTTCCCACGTGTATAAAGTACCATCCTTTCCCAGATGTATTAAGTGCTATCGCTTTTACTTCCCTTCACTTCCCATTGCCTGCTGTTCCACCTCGGGCTCCACAAGGGATGAGGCAAAAGCTGACTGCACAATTTGGAAACCAAATGACTCCAAAAGAGACATATTCTGCTGTGGGGAGAAAGGAGAAGCCAATGCTGACCCCAGTGCTGGCCCGAGAGAGGCACTTAGAGTGGGGCCAAGAGAGGAACCAAGAGTAGGGCCTAATGCAGGGCCTAGGGCAGGGCCAAGTGCAGGACCTAAAGTGGCCCCCAAATCCCCAAGTGGTGTTCCCATTGGCCTGGCATGAACTTTCTGTATGTGCTTGTTGAGATAGGCCTTAGATCGAAAGAAGCTTCCACACTCTGAGCAAGGATAGCGCTTCTCTGCCTCTCCCTCAGTTTTCTTGGGAATCACCAAGTCACATGCAACATATGATCCATTAGAATTCGGCTTCTCGGGTGACTTGAGGTCACTTCCATCAGAAAGGTCACCAAATGAATCGGAGCTCTCCTGCTCTCCATGCTGACATTTGTCCCCCTCTGTAAAGTAAGAGAAGAAAAAACAAAAACAATGATTAGTTTTCTTCAAAAAATTCTAAAAAGTCAGTTTGAAACCAACACCCCTCTCATACCTTACTTTGTGTTTCCCTGAACCTATAGGCATTGATGGTGTACCTGGTTATTGTGATAGGTATGGTAACATTACCATACCTATAGTTAGTTATACAGAGAGAAATTAATATAAAAAACAAAAACATAGGATATTATTCAAATATAAGCTAAAATACATTGTAATATATCTAATTTTGGCTTCGATACTAAAACAATGGAATAAGATGTGCAATTTTCAGTACTGTGATTCCAGCAACCAATCAGAAAACAGATAGTAACAATTCAGCTGAAACAGCTCAGTTCTGATGGACTGCTGTGTTCTCCTGAACTGTAATATTGAATAGTCACATTGCAGCTTTTTCATCATTGTTCACTATTTTTTGATGAAACTCTGCCGATTGAGTTTGAACAAAACATAATATTCACGGCCAAATAGAGCCATTTAGATCTTACTATGCACTCACTACCTTTATATTTTTTCATGTGTTTGCTCCTCATATCAGCATAGGAAAGGGTTATAATGAAAGTGTAGCACAAGGCACGAAATGTAAGCAAACAAAGTTTGGCTTGCCAATAGTTTCTTTTGTATTTGTAAGAGAACATGTGATGTTTTCTCTAAGGAAATGGTATGACTAATTTTTTGGCCAAGGATTTTTTTTTTGTTCTAGGGCGACTAAGGGACATATTTGTAAAGGAATTAGCTGAATGTTCGTTGAAAGTCATTGCTCATATTTAAATTATCCAGCTTTCTGTTGTGTTTTGGTTAATGTGCATTTGCAAACAAAATTTTCAGAGCCCCCTCCTTTCACTAGTTGGTGTTACTTTTACCAGCTTTACCAATTCATCAGAGAAGGGGTAGCAACCTACTTTCATTCTGTCACACTCCGATGGGCATCAGGGGCGCTTCAGTATGTTTAAGAACCTTCTAATAGTATCTGCATGGTGAAAGCTGCATGCCTACTGCCCCCTTGTTGTGGAGTATCAGCCTGCATGGCTGTGATTTGGTGATAGGATTTGCTATGACCTTTATAAATATGCCCCATAACTGGAAATTAACATACTACAGTAGTATATATTTTGACTTCCAATGAATTAGCCAACTTTACAAAAACAAAAAGATAGAAGGGCAAACATAAAAAAAATGTTAATTATGATAAATTGCTATATGAGTAACAATAGAATAATATTTTAAAATATGTTCCTTCTGTAAAACAGTGATCTTTCCTTAAAAGTTATGTTTTATAATGTATGATACTTGTCAAGCATGCTGTAAAAGGAAAGTAATAGGTATTGATTATTTATCAGAGTTTCTAAAGTGCTAAATATTTGGTGACTCAATGCTATACTACCTTGGTTTGCATATGAACAGGCTAAATTTGACCTGCAAATATCAAATATCAAAGCAAGCAAACGGACTGCAGAAATCCACAGCAAACCAATTAAAACTCATCTTTCAGTCATATGGGATCAGCAAACTAAATTTTTGAAGGTTTCTACAGTATCCTCATTGTACCTGTTTACATCATCCAGCATCCAAAGCCTGAAGCCTTTATCTACATAACCTGTTTGGGAGTTGCATGCAGGTTTGTGGTTTTCTCTGGCTTTGTCCCCGGGAAATATTGAACATCAGTGATTCAGTATGCATATGTTTTTGTTTGTAGGCATTCCTGGTCCATGACTTATTATCACCTTTAAAGGGAAACTCCACATTCACTGAGATACACTTCATGTATTTGATATTACTGATATACATTCATTTTGTAATTGGAAGACATTACATTTCACTTATTTTTGCCTGATACTATTATTATTATTGACAAGTTAAAACTTTGATAAAAGACTGACAAAACAATGGCAACTTTGTGTACAGGAGCTTTTTTTTTCTATTTGTGTCAATGGTTCACTTTTTTTTCTTGCTGCCTGCACTACGTAAGTTACAATTTTGACATCAACTGCATTGCTCCTGGCATTGTTTTAGAGCAGGAGAGTTTCAGGTTTGGTGCAATGCTTGCCAAAGTTATTCCTCATGTGAAGAAATGCAAGGATTCTGTTCACTTTAAATAATGCTGGGACTGGTTAATAAGATTGCAAATACAGCAGACAAACCCTCCTATTTGGAAAAAAAAAGAGTACAATTATCAGATGTATAGTCAAAGAAAAGAGCCAAATAAGGATAGGTAATGATATTTTATTAAAGAAATCCCTGCAATATATATAGTTTTTAATTAGTTTTTTTTAGCATCAGCAAAAGTGGAGTTTCCCTTTACCATCATGCATACTTGTGTGTGTAAAGTACAACTAGCACCCCTCCTATCTCCCACTTGCGCCCCCCTCTGCACGGACAGCCGGCTGTGCAACGCTTGCCTTTAACGCCACAGGTCCGGACACACTGGAACAGTGCTGCACCATTTGGGGTGGATTCCGGCCGGTGAGGGCCCGCACTGAGGAGGGCGCCGTGATGAGTTTTTACGTGGACTTTTAAGTAAGAGGCAGAGGAGAAACCTAAACAAAATAAAAGCAGATGAGATGCTGCTATACACAGACCTCTGACTCCTTATTAGCTTTATCATTACCTCCATACATATACATTTTTTCTCTGCTTATTCCTGACACTGGAATCATCACTTACATCCTCACAGACATAACACACATTCCTTAAAAGTTTCCCAGCAGCAATCAATAGGATTCTAACATTTATACTCCTCTTTCCACTATTTTCCAAGAATTTGCATCAGCAATTTTTTTTAGCTTAATAAAATTAATGTGGTTGCTTACAGTTTGGGCAATTCTGCTAAAACAAAACACACCTGGCACCAGTAGATTGTACATGAGTACATTTCAATGACACTAATGTTTACATCGCCCAGAGGTTGGCCTGGTAATAATAGGACACCACATTGTAAATTTAATTAGGTTAACCCAACCACAATCATTTGTTTTGCCAGATAAACATCGTAGCCTCTTATCCCAAACATTCACATACCTATTACTGTCACAGTTTACCTATTTCAAGTTCTCAAACTGCCCCATATAACACTTTCAGTGAAAATGGTTCTGGGTGAATTATACTGTAAGTTTTAATGAAGTGTTTATAATTATGTGTGCAAATATATATATATAACTGTTGGGTGGTGGTTCATTTGAGGCACCCTCAGGGCTTGAGACAAGGAAAAAGCTGAAAAGCACAATTTGATAATGAAGTACTTCAATTCACAATCTTCTCCATAACAAGACATTTGAATGGCTGTACATGTTTTGATATAGTTACAAATTGTTCCAGTGTGCACAAGGCACTTAGGCCTTAAGAAGACGGATATGCTCAGGGCACTAGAGGTTATATTAAGGTAGATCACAGAGAATTTTACTCTCATTCAGGCACAGTATCTCTCATGGTGGTGATGATGATGGTGTGTGTGTGGGGGGGGGTCACTGACATATTAACATGGGAGTCCAAGCAAAATATGTAAAATGGAGCCTACATCCTCATCTACTGTGTATAACATGTATATTAATAAACTCACATGATATAAAATATGCAGATTAGCTATTGTCATTGTTTGAAATATTTTGTGTTATTGCACATTTACAGTAAAGCCACTTAATGAACATATTTTGCCTCTTAGTTGGTGTTGCACAGGTTTCTTCGTGAACCTGACTGGTGGCTGTGAAGAAATAACTACAAGTTGTAGTAACTTTCATACATAAAATAAAGGGCTCTATTCCTAGCCCATCTATCAGGAGAAGAATAGAACTCTCGCATCCTGAGGTGTAAGGCTAACACAAGAAACATGCAAATATCAAACATCTCTGTCATTTCAAGATCCATCCTATGCATGTGTGATGCTGTCTTGTCACACAGGTCATAAGAAACAAAGTGTATGCAGCTGTTCAACTACTGGGATATGGGGGTCATGTTTCTCTGTTTAATTTATGTGTGATGCCTCTGATATTGGAAAGTAGGGGCTGTGTTAAATGGCAAATTCAGCTTGCTTTTAAGTACATTGGAAATCAGTTTAGAGTGCTTCTGAGACCATTGGTCTTTCATTAGGGGGTGCGTTTGACTTGCACCAAATTGCAATGCAAAGATTGTCGAATACAAGGAATGCAGCTTCTGAACTGCCATGTACATTGTTTACAAAATTCAATTGGATTTTCTGATCTTCATTTGATGTGCATTACAAATGAAAGTCTAAAGCAGGAAAATAATGTTTGTGGACACTTGTCTGTAAACTGTTTCAAGTTATGCCCATCAATCAATGTAGGCAATAAAACATATTTCAAACTGTTTAGGAAATTGGTGCACGTGGTATAAGAATGTCAGGCATTTGTCTTATAAATTAAGACAACTTATACATATTAATAAGTGTGCAGTAACAAGTCTTGCATTGCTAACGTATATATTTTATGTATGTCCAAAAATATGCTACATAGTAATAATGTACTGATACTCATTAATCAATCAAATATTGTTGGCTTCATGGCAAGCTAAACTGATAATCTAATAATCACCACCAACTGGGCAATGCTCTTTGGGTAGTTCTTATTCATCCTACAGTGCAAGAGAAAGGTATCCAGTTACCTGCAGAAGTGAGAAAAATCCTAATATGGAAATATGGGATATGGAAGAGCTAATGGGCAGCATATGGGAGCCAGGATGAATTATTTGCAAAAATGTGCTGTTTTTACATAACTTATGTAAAACAGCTTATCAAATACAATCAATGCAGGTCTCATATTTCTAAAAAAAAGAAAACGAAAATGATCTGACAATAGTGGGTAATGTTCCACTTCTGTCCTCTTTGCTTTTATTTGACTTGCAAGCATTGCTGTACTGGTGAATTTAACATACAATATAAAGGCACTAAACAGAATAAATATTTACTTAACTGAACTGTGTGGGCTTAGACCTGATGTTTTGACAGATGGTATTTAATTATGATTGGAAATCATTAGTTTGGGGAGAGTCAGGGCATATTTAGGCAATCCTGCTACTGCAATCTTGCTGCAATATTCTCTATAACTGTTGCCAATATTCTTGCTGCGATTTTTTTTCATTATTTTACTATTGGACCACTGAGCAGATTGTAACCCTTTTACTGTGAAAAAAAAACTACTGTACAGTTTGTGCCTACTTCTTCTAAGTAATCAGGAGAGTCTTGACTGCCATGCTTTTGATTAGCTATGGTCACTAAGAATTAGAAAAACACTGGTTGTGTTAAATAAAAGCATGCACAGCTAATAGATATACTATAGCAGCCCAGGATAACCAGTTAGTGTTTACATTCACTGGAATCTACAAGTTAGATCAATGAAATTGATTGCTGTTTGGCCGTTCTTAGTTACTTCATCCTCTGGCTTATGACATAGGTCCAAAATACATATTCTGCACTATTCTTTTGCAATTAGGAACCAAGAGAAAATAAAATGCAGCAATTTAGGTGTTGTGCATATATTTTCATGTACTTGTTTTTGGTGTGGTAAGCACTGACAGAATAAAAAAGTATACCTTAATGTTTACTAGTATGATAGTAATTCTTTTCCAAACTGGAATCTTTTTTAAGCCTATTGACAGCCATTCCCACCCACACAAATGCACTCATCCTTTCTTACTTTTTAATTGCATTATCTGCACTGGTCATTAAAGCACCAGTATATTATTACAACAAAGGCCAATACATTCCCTTCAGTATAAAAGCTATGTCCTTTCTCTGGCATAACTGCTTATACTTTCTCTGCCTTAATAGTTACCTCGATTACAAATGGTACAGAAGTTGCTAGGACCCTCGCTGTGCTTCTTCAGATGATCTGCCATATAAGCTGCACGCAGGTATTTGCCGCACACCTGACATGGTACTTTATCCTCATGACATGCCAAGTGTGAGCGAAGGCGGTCACGTGTGGCAAAGGAAGCATTACATGTCTGAAAACAAGAATAAAAATATCATCTTAAATGCTAGTCAGAAACACACAGTTGATATTTATCAATCGGAATATTTTACTGTAGGTCATTTAGCAAAGAAAACATGGTTATTAGCTTTCTCCACTTTGTGTACAAATGTGATAAAGTGTTTTTTTTTCTTCCACAAAATGTAACTATGTGTAAACCTTAACACAAAACATCAATGTTCTCCCATTGGTTTGTTTAATATGCCATTAAAGTGGAACTAAACATATAATACTGAACTTGTGCAGGAGTTCATTCATTCCCAGCTTGCGCAAGGGAAGTCAGGATTACCAGCTATCCCTGGGAACAAACGCTGAGCTGCACATGCACAGTGAACGAGTTATTGCAGAAAGGACATCACCTGTCCCTTTCTGTAATAACCACTTGTCTGATCAAGTATTATTCAACGTGGGAATTAGTTCCATTTTAAAAGCCATTGTTATACCTGTTCAATACATTCACAAATCCTGTGTTTGCTGCAGTGTTATTAGTTACTATTATTGCTAGTTCTTTTATGTGGACTACAGAACATTTCCTCCCTATGTTATGGAGGTGTGGTGAGGTGAAGATTCCCTGTAGTCCCAACACATTTAATAGATACAGTACAGTAGGTAAGCATTATCTCCCTAGAATAATAAGTGCTCTGGATAAAAGAGCACTAATGCAGGTAAGCTGCAATATATTAGGCACTGATTTGGTTTAGATACACTTTATTGTCACTGTCTACTAGCTTTACTATTGCAGTGTGTACTTTCCTGCTTTGTGTGATAGTAATGAGTATCCTTAGCTCACCTTGCGGTAGAGACCTTAAAAGAATGTACTTACCTTACCTGTGATTTCCATATCATTACCAGACCAATCAAGATTCATGTGTAAGTTTCAGTTTGTTGAGCAAGTCTGCAAATGTTCATTTTATTTGTGAAGATGAGCTCATTCAGGGTAGCCATAAATAGTCATACGCCCATTTATTATAGCAATGAACTTGATTCAAGAATCTCTTGAAAAAATAGGCCTCCAGCCATTTCCATGGCTTGGAGATTTTTTCGCACTACCAATGCCATTCAGAGAGGGGTAACAACATGCATGTCACATATCAGTTGATTACAATGGTTCCCAGTACAGACATTATATAAAATAGATTGTTTTTATGCAGGGTCTTCTCCTGTGTTAGTGTTTGTATCAGTCTGTCAGTTGCAACCCCTATTTCATGTACAGTGCTGTGCAATCTGTTGGTGCTTTAGAAATAAAGTTTAATATTATTAATAAAGTTACAAGAGCTGAAGTCATTAATGTGTGCCTATGCACAAAACAATAGTGTCTTATACCTTGAAGAAGCATTTAGCTTCACCATAATGCTGTAAACTAGCCACTTAATAAAAAAAATGATTTCATTTGCCTAAAACTGCCCTATCAGTCTTTAGTACATGAAGGGGAATTAAACCACCTATAACTTAAAATATTATTGCATTAATCATTTAAAAGCATACCAGGTTACAATACCACACAGACCTGCTCAAACCAGATAATGCACACAGGCAGGGACATCTGAAAAAGGCCACACACTTTTTAGGCCCAATTAAACCACCAGTCCCGCTTCTTTTCTCCAGAAAAAAATGAGGTTTCCTTTTGTTTTCATTTGGTATTACCTGTCCTCCTCCTCCTCCTCTCTCCTGATCACTGTGAACTTGGCTGGCAAATCCTTCTGCAGAATTCTAGTTTGGAGAAAAATGGGTGTAAAATCATTTTTGTGGGCCCTTTAAATAGGAAAAATGTGATATATTCTGCTCAGCAGATAAGTAAAGTTAGAAAAATAAAGGCAGTGAAATTATTTAAATAATGAAAACTGGAAAATATAAATCTTATTACCCTTTACCTGCACTTATAGGTACAAGAAATGGACATAATTAATAATAGACTGCAGAAACAGTGCCTGTAAAGTGGGACTGGTGCTTTAAGTCACACAGGGAAAATACTGACATTCAATCAATTTCACAGGACTAAAAGCCACAGTCCCCATCCCCAGTGCCATACCTCACACTTGTGTGGTCTCTCTGATGTATGAACCTGTTTAATGTGTCCATTAAGATGGTCTGGTCTGTAAAGAATAAAGCACAGGAAAAAAGGCAGTAATTATTCCATGAATTTTTAACAACGTTGATTTTTAAAAGGTTTACAAAATGATAACTGCATTACATTGATCACAGTTCACTGTCCTATTTAACTATTGAGAAGGTTTTTAGTAGTTCACTAAATGAATAGCCATACTGATCAAAAAAAAAATTACCACACTCTGACTTTAAGGATTGAATATTAATATATTCTGACTGTAAAAGTCATTTGATAATGCATAGATTTAGGCTATGGAGATTTAATGATGTAGCTACATTAAAAGAAGACATCTGATTGGTGATAAAATAACACAAAACAAAAATAAAATAATACCTTGTGATATAATGAAGTTTTCAATAGTAGAATGCCAATTTTACCATTGTAACTAGAACAAGAAGTGAGGGAAAATGTCCCAATGTAGACAGCTCTTCTGATGACAACTGTCTAAGAGAGGATTTCCTCAATTTGAAGACATTTTCTTTATTTCCTGTTGTCTTGTTTTTCCAGTACCGAATGATTCCCCCACCCCTGCGCTAATTCTAAATAGGTATTTATATGCATTGGCTTCAAAGAGTATTCAGACCCCTTTCACTATTTTCTATCTTGTTATATTGCAGCCTGATGCTGCAATCATTTCATTTTTTTTTCGCATTAATCTACACTTGATGATGACAAAGTGAAAACAGAATTTTATACAAATTTGTAAATTTATTCAAAAGAAAAAAAAAGTATTCAGACCTTTTGCTTAATACTTAGTTTAAGCACCTTTGGCAGCATTTATTTTTAGGTATGATGCAACAAGCTTTGCACACCTGGATTGCCGGATTTTCTGCCATTACTATTAAGTCCCTTGAAGCTCAGTCAGGTTGGATGGGGACCGTCAGTTGACAGCCATGTTCATGTCTCTCCAGAGATGTTCCACAGGGTTCAAGTCAAGGCTCTGGCTGGGCCACTTTTGGACATTCACAGAGTTGTTCCTAAGTTAAGCTGCGTACACACGGCAAATTTTTCTCGCCCGATAATCGGTATCGGCCAATTATCGGGCGAAAATCTGCCGTGTGTACAGTCGGTCGTCGTCCATCGTCCGACGACCGTCCTGGCGGATCCATGGACGATGGACGACGACCGATCCTAATGAAAGGGAAGGGGAGAGCGCGCAGCAGGGTGCCGCTCCGTCGCTCTCCCCCTCCCCTCTCCATAGAGCATGAACGGTGCTGTATGTACAGCATCGTTCATGCATCGTGCAGTCTTTTCTCGTTGGAAAGGATCGTGAAAGATCCTTTCCAACGAGAAAAATTGCAGGTGTGTACGCAGCTTTACACACATGTGTTATCTTAGTTGTGTGCTTTGGGTAATTGTCAAGTTGGAAGGTGAACCTTTAGCCCAGTCCTGAGCTCTGTGGAACATGTTTATTGAGGATATCTCTGTACTTTGCTCCATTCACCTTACCCTAGACTCTGACCAGTCTCACAGTCCCTGCTGCTAAAAAAACCCATACCATGATGCTGCCACCATCATGCTTCACAGTTGGGATAATATGGGGCAGGTGATAAGCAGTGCCTGGTTTCCTCCAGACTTAATGTGTGACTATGCAAATCATGTCCAATTAATTTATTTACCACAAGTGGACTCCAATCAAGGTGCAGAAACCTCTTAGCAATGAATAAACAAAAAAGGGAAGCACTTGAGCTAAACTTTATATGGTATTCCAAAAGGTGTGAATACTTCTGTACTTGTGATATTTCAGTTTTTTATTTTTAATAATTTACTAAATTGTCTAATTCTGTTTTCTCTTTGTCATTATGGAGTACTGAGTGTAGATTAATGAAAAAAAAAAAAAAGAAAAAATAATTTACACGATTCTAACATCAGGTTGCAATACAACTAAAAAAAAGCGAAGGGGGTCAGAATACGTAAGCCACTACATACTACTACTAATAATAACAACAGCTCAAAGGTTTTAGTTAGCAGACCATCTCACAGTCAGTGGAAAGGTATTTGTGGGGCACACAATGCTCAGCCTAACGAAAAAAAAAAAAAAGTATGTAACAAAGGTCATAAGGGTGGCATCTCACTACTGTTGTAGCAAAACCACTGGTTGTTTGAATCAGTGATTGTCTCATTTCAGAAAGCAATTTTGTGTAGATTTACCAGTACAGGTGGATCTCAGCATGAATTGCGTTTTTGCTAATTGCAGCTCATTGCAATACAAACAGCAATACGTACATTGCTATAGTGAGAATGTCCCCTTAGACTGTATTTGGTTTGGTTTTACTTTTGCACTTTTTTCATTTGCTAATCCTCACTGTTAAAGCATTCATTCAATATGAAAGTAATGTAACAATTTTCAAACTGTCAAACTTTTAGGCTGTTTGTCAAAGACGATAAATATTACTTAGATGGCGATCAGATATTCAGATTTGATGATATTGAATGTGATAGAAAGCACATGCAGTTGGACATTACTATGTATTACAACAATGTAGCACTTTGGTTGTAAAAATACCCAGATATAAAAGTAACCATAGATGGAAATGTGTTCCTTCCAGTGGTATATTACCCAGCACACACATGCATAGGTGTATTGAATGAATGAAATTTATGAGAATAAGTCTATTTCCCAGCTGCTGGTGCCTTACACGCCCACACATGATCATGATAGCTGCAGCCCCTTCCCTTCCATATTAACCTCCTCTAGCTTTTTTTCCCCTTCCCTTTTGAAGGGGGGGGGGGGGGGGGCGCATGTTGAGGGTGTAGTTCCTCTCTCTTTGTAGTTACCCCTCCCTGTATCCTGCTGTGCAATCACTGGCTAGAATTTTCATTTTAGGGGGGTGATTGTGTGGTGTGCTCTTGGTTCAGACATTGTAAAATGGCGTCCCATGAGTATATAAAACAAGGGGGGGGGGGGGATGAGAACTGGTTTTATGTAAGCAGTCATGCCTGTGACATGCTTCAGAAAAAATTGTCAGGAAGTGTACTATTAATTATTATTATCTTAAGTTGAAGAAGTGATACCTGCACAGTGTATGAAGCGTGAGCAGATCTAAAGAGCCCAGTATTGTGGCAATAAATGCAGAATAAACATAATTCTTTTATGTACATACCTAACATATGCTGGTGATGCACCATATGTTAACTACTGAATAAATATGTAGTTGTCTAGATAACATTTAACTATGTACTATATGTCAGGACTTTTTATTTTATAGATTTTGGAAGGTGTTTACTGCTTTAGAGCTCTAGTAAGCTGGCTGTACAGTTATACAGTTTGTGCACAGCAAGGTAAACTTAAAGATAAATTAATATCATTTACTTGGATCATGCTGTGCATCTCCCAATATTTATAGTGATTGCAACAGAAATCTGATTGAATATTTTTAAGAATTAGTGTAGCTGTTTTGTCTTATGCTTTTATTTCTGTTGAGTGCCAGTTTGTTTTTCAGAGAGCAATTCCAAGCCAGCAGTAGCCAAATGAGAGGATCCTGTGCTATTTACTATGACTATACAGCTCTGCATGTTGTTATATTACCTACTGGGACACTTTTTTATTAGGCTATGGTGGAAGCACCAGCAGATCATTGAAATGTGATCAATGTTTTCTATAAAAATGGGCAGAGATGTACAGCCATAGCAAACAGTACATGGACAGTTCTACTATTGGGTGCTGGGTGTCAGGAAATAATGCCAGTGGTATGCACCAGATGATCAGTGGTCGAGCACCCACCCCGGCAGCCTCATCAAAGTAATTTCTCCACTCCCTTCTTTTACAACTGTATGATTCAGAAAGGCTTATCAATGTTCTGGAATCAAATATATCATATATCAGCCAAGAGTGGTCTACTTATTAACAGGTTTCCTTTAAATTTAAAGTTTTTTTTTGTTTTTGTCCTACTTTACTACTTTAGAAAGCTAAATATTGTATAGCATGTTTTAAAGATTTTTTTCTCTCACAAACAGCAACACAGAGAGAAATAAAGAAAGAAAAGGTTAGAACTTTGCTCAGCTTTTTATTGTTGCCTTTGTGCCTTTCCATATTTTGTCTCCATTTACTCTGACAGTAAAAACCCGACAGCTTGCTAACCCCTCCACTCTTTATCTAAAATTAAAAAAAGCTTTGGCTGGACCGGACACTCAAATATGGTCCTACATTACACTGAACAGTAACCTGTATTTGAGGCATTGTTTAATACCTGATTAAAGGGGGCTATTTATAAAAGAACTGGTTTTGGCAAGAAAATTGTATTTTTTTATACACATTTAACTCCATTTTCCAATTTGCCCTTAACTTTTTTAAATGGACACCACTTTTCCATTTACATGTTACTTAAAAATTGAGAAACAGTTACTTCATTCAAGTGAAAGATTCCTTTGATCACCACTTTGGAGGTATACAGTATCTTTACCCAATTTTTAGAAGCCAGAAACCTGTACCCACTTTTAAAAATAGGGTTTTATAAAGGTGGCAATCAGGTTTCTAAAAGTACAGAGCATTATTCCTACTCCTTTCTTTTTGTGCAAAGGTTCCTATCGTCATTACATTCTGCCAATTGGTGCCTTGGAGAAGGTGGGAGGTTTGGGTGAATCTCTGGACTGGTTCCTGTGACATCAATGACAGATGGATCATCCCCCTGCCCTCTTACAAACAAAATACATCTGTTTTAGGTGGAACTTCCCATAACAAAATGTTTTTTTTATTTAAAATCCCAGAAAGAAAAAAAGCTTTGCTGAGTTTGTAATCTTTGCAGTATCTCCATGTAAGGCCCAGTGCTTTCATACACCTGCTTCCAAGTCACGTTTTATTGGACTGGACAAAGCTTAAAAGGTCATGACTTCTTTTCTTGTATAAAAGGATAAATCATTTCCTATTACCCATCACAATGAGACAGTGGAGAAGTTCAGCTCAATAAGGAGCTTGAACACAATTATATAAAAAGAGAATATGAACACTCCTGCCTGGCTTTAGACTAAAATGACTGCTTGGTTTAGTTAGATGGTTTAGTCTTGGTCCCTAGGGTGCTAATGAATCTTTGTTGAATATAGGAAAAGCATGTGCCTGCATGAGAAAGGACAAGAAGCTATAGCAGCAGTGTGATCTCCACTACCATGTGCTAGCATGCCACATTGAAGACACATGATCTTGGTAATATATGTTATAGGTTTATGTGCTATTTTCTAGTTTCTGATACTATAACCACAACATTTCCTAAAAAACATAAAATATTTGTGCTTATGTTTACTTACCTAGAAAACCCCTTTCCACAGCTTTGGCAAATATAGGGCTTTCCTACAGAACCATCATGTGAACGTACATGGTAGGACATTCTGTCTTTTCTCTTAAACCTCAGTCCACACACAGGACAAGAATATGGTTTCTCTCCAGAATGAGATAGCTTGTGCCTGTTCAGGTGATATACATCCCGGAAGATCTTTCCACACAAATCACAAGCCACCTGTTTCCTTGCTCGGTTCCTCTTTCGAGGGGTTGCTTGTTCTTCTTGTGATAACCCATTCTCCCCAAGTCGAGGTGTCTGAAGGTCAGCATATCCTAACTGTAGACTGGTAACTCCATGTTGTGCTTCATGCTGACGGAGCCGCATGGGATCTGTAAAGACTTTGTCACAGAGTCCACAAGGAAGTATAGCTCCATCACGTAGGCCACCAACAGCACCAAAAAGGACAGAGTCTAATACACTTGGTTTTCTTGGCCTTCCACGGCCACGTTTGCTACCAAGTCCTTGAACCCCCATCTGGTACTGTGAGGGCAAAATTTGTGACGATCCCCCAAGTGCTATAAGAGAAGCCTGACTAGGCACAGCAGGCCCTGGCCGTACAGAGTCCTCCTCCTCATCCCCTATTGACCCTGCAATTCCTGTCCCGCTCATCACAGAACCGTTTGTCATGTCCAATGGAAAGCCAAGATCAGAAGTCCCTGATCGAAAAAGCATGAGTTCAGGCCTTGTAGGGGGCACCAGAATTTGTACATTAGATTGCTTGATGACCTCCTGACAAATGTCAATCACTGAGCGCATCAGTAGGAACTTGGCAGCTGTCATAAGCTCTGGAAAACTCTCCAGTCTAATAATGATGCGAGCTGTGTACGCAAAGTCTAAAATGTCCCCGAAAACCTTGGAGCTAATGGTGTGCATCTCAAGCTCTCGCGGAGTTGGACCTTCTGCCTCTCCAAGGACTGACTCAAAATACTGACTGCAGGCAGCCAAAACAGCACGGTGGGCTGGAAAGCTGTCCTCGCCGACACGGAGAACCACATCGCAGAAACGACCTCCGCTCTTACGTTGCTGGTTGAGTTGATTGAGAACATCGGAGCTGTGCTGGCTCACCTGATAGGTGTAGTATGATGGGCCGCAGCCCTCTGCCAAACGCTCCATTCTGGGGCTGTGATGATCCTGGGGCTAAACCTACAGAAGGCAGCAGACACAAACGTGAATAACTTGTCGATAAGATTCACTGGCGTACATACAAAAATACCTTATGTACAATCTGGATACAAAATAACATGAATGTCAACTTCCCGAAGCACATATGTGTAGGCTAGCAAGTGTAGGGGGTCATTATATATACCATATTATTACTATTTTATATAATAAACACTGAAAGTTACCCCCACCACCCAAACAAGGAGCAGTTTAATGTGTCATGTGCATATAGCATATATATATAAATATATATATATATATATATATATATATATATATATCACCTCACACCTATACACACACACACATATATATAAATTCTATACACACATATACACATATAAATTCTATACACTTATATATTCTATATACATATATGTGTGTGTGCCAGCATTCTCAGCTCTAGTCTACTAGTCATGAGGCTGAAGTTTTCCTGCAGGCAGGGTGACCTGGGCATGTGAGAATGTAGGTGTTTTGGAATGGGAGGATGACATGAATGTGAAGGGAGGGGAGCCCAGAGGATGATGGGAGGGTCCAGTGGGGCCGCAGGATAAAAGGCCGCCAGCAGCGCTGAATGGGGTATATAAGGGGGATCCCTACTGCACATTAGGGGTTCGGGGTGATGTCACCTGGGTGCGCGTACCCGCCTGGCTCCTCCCCTTTGCCTCGCGCGGGTGCGCGCTGCGCGGGCCGGTACGTCCCGGAGCCCCGGTAGTACGGCTTGTCGGTGCTCTGTCGTCTTCTCCTCCGCCTCTACACCCCCGAAAAAAGAATCCCCCCCACCGGACTCCGCGACCCCCCCGCACCCGAATGTTGGAAAGCTGTGACCGGATCCTCCGCAGCCTCTTTGTGTCTGATGCCCCCCCGGACTGAGAATCTGTGTCCGCCCCCCGGTCCCCCCTCCCTATGAGCACTCCCCCCGCCCCTGTAAGCAGACTGGGAGACCCCGCACATGCCGACCCCCCCTCCAAACAGTCTCCCCCTCCCGGAATAATATGCATATACACTGGGCACAGGCTAATCAGTGTGCACATTATTCTGTAATATATAACACCCCCACATTTCAGGGTTACCCCCTGTTCTACAGTAATGTATTCTGCACTATGTACACAAACTATTCTCTAAATATCAGAACAAGTGTGACATTAGGGTGCCATCTGCTTCCCCAGCTGTGTGTGTATCTGTAGACCAGGACTGTGCACAGTGCCACTCTCAGCAGGCACACATCTATCACACAACTAGTTTGCCTGGCACAATACATGGCATCACCTCCAACATCACCAATCATCCTGACTGCAAACTACAGACCCCCTGTATACAGTGTAATGATGGATATTCAATGTGTAAATAATAATTCATGCTAATCCTGCCTTCCGCCTAATGAGGGAAGAAACAAATGTGCTTTTACCCACCCCAGAGATTCATCAAGCTGATTTATAGCAGACAAATATTAGGAATTGATTGAAAACACATTTATGTGGTGTAGTGATAACCAGGCCTTATTCACACCTTCATTTTGTATGTTTGATTTCTTTACCATGGAGGAGAGCACCAAGGAGAGAAAATAATACTTTGCCTATTTCAGGAATCCAATAAATTATAACTTTACTTTCATAATGGCACATTTGTAGAGTAGGGCATTGACAGTTTTCTGGAGCCATTTGAGATTCCATTGGGACTTACTGGAAATTCTCATGTCAGGGCTAAGGAAAGGAAAATTGGGCGAATGCCCAGGACCCCCGCATTTCAACAGGCCCCAATTGACAGGATGCCAAGGGTGCAGTGAGACTTTATATTTGTCCAGAAATCCATTTGGTCCCAATCCCCCTCCTCCGTATGTATTGCATTTACCTTCAGGGAGCTTTCCCTATTTACCGCGGCGGCAGAAGTATCAACGCCGGCCGCGGTAATTAGGGGAGCAACTGCAAGGGGTCAGCACTGGAGCTCCGGGGTCCCCTGAGCTCCAGCTCTGGTAGTTCCTAAGGCACCCTGACTCGCAGATTGCTGGCCGGCATTAGGCCGGATCAGCCCGGGGGTGTTAGGCCAGAACGAACTACTGGCAAGGCCGTTACTAACCCAAAGGCCAGAGTTTGCCGACCCCTGCACTATACTTTGGGATTGATTTACTAAAGCTAACCTTAGTCAACAATCCCTTAACATATTATTGGGTATTATATATGAACACAGCTTCACCTTTTTCATTTTGCAAAGCAAACATAAAATATGCTGAACTGAACACTTAAAAGGTGCTGTTTTTTTAAGGAAAACCTTCCTACATTAATACCTGTGCACTAATATATTTTATGTCTGTAAAAGCCCCATGTGTAGACATTTAAAAGCCCTGAAACTACTGGGCAGCTTCAGCAGGTGGTGTTCTATAGTATCCATCTTTGTTACTTCCCTGGAGCTACATAAAAGGTTATGTAGGAAGGTAAGGGGAGGGGCATAGGAGCTTGGCCATCACAAAAAGTAATTATCCTAGATGGGTATGATGTGCATGGAGTGAGGGCATTGTACTAGGCTGCTTTCACAGGGTCTCTTTAAAGTTTATCTCTTGTCAACATGAAAACCTATTCCATGCTCTATTTAGATCTTTTCACTTACCAGTGTCTACAAACCAATTACCTTCAACAGGAGAGATCTTGGTCAGTATTTGATACATTAGATTGAGTAATATTGGAGGATTGGTTTGGCTACATACACACGTGCAATATTTGTTGTTGGAAAGGATCTTTCATGATCTTTTCCAACGACAAAACGACTGCACGATGCATGAACGAGTGTTGTACATTCAGCACCGTCCTACTCTATAGAGAGGGGGAAAACGACGGAGCGGGACCCTGCTGCGCTCTTTCCCCCTTCACTTGCGTTACGATCGTTCATCATCCATCGTCCGTGGATCGGCCAGGATGGTCGCTTGGACGATGGACAATGAACACTGTACACGCCAGATTCTCGTCCGATATTGGCCCTGAGCCGATTATTGGACAAGAACCATTGTACGTAGCCTTTGGAGTTGCACTATAACTGTTCAGTGAACTACATTGTTTCTATAGTTGCCATCAACAAGCAAAATCAATTATTTTTGGCTGGGCACAGAATAAACCTCTAGGAACCATACAGACAAAAATGAGCAAATTAGGTAAAACTTGTTATTGCAAAGTTGACTGTGTTCGGCACGGCAGTTCATGCCTTTTGTATACGTGTACTATATGTATGTTGTCAGGTTTTATTTAGAGTTTAAAATGTACAGGTTTGCAGTAATATTAAATAATTATGTATCTTTCACACTTTACATGAATGAGATCTCCCTATCGTTTTTATGTCCCCATAATGTTGAAATCTCGACCAGGACACTATCTGCATGGAGTTTGCAGGTTCTCCCTGTGTTTGTGTGGGTTTCCTCCCACTTAAAAAAAAACATGTAGTTAGGTTAATTGGCTACCCCCCCTAGGAATTGCCCTTAGATTGTATTAAAAAGACATATGACTAAGGTAGGGACATTAGATTGTGAGCTCCTTTGAGGGACAGCTAGTGACATGACTATGGACTTTGCGCTGCTTAATATGATGGCACTATATAAATACTGTGTACTGTGTAAGATACCTTGCTACACAGTACAGGGTTATTATTAATATTATGTCAGTATTATGTCCTTACTACAGTCTTTTAGACACATAATCTAGGTACAAGTTTGAATAAAAACTAGTGAATTTACCATTTTTTAAAAAGATTTCCAGGATCACATTTCTCCTCTATATGATCATTGGCATATGTAAGGCCAAATTGTTAGGACAACACTTGGAAATAATTGGGTATCTTGGGATATCTTGCCTCTGGGGTCCCCAAAAGAGAAGTCCAGTAAGCAATTAAACCTAATGACTACTATTTTGTGGAAGCTGTCTGCAAATAAAATTTCCTTCGAAATACTATTTGGCCCAGGGCAACTATGCAGATGAAGAGATTTCCAATAGCACCTCCAGATTTTTATCACAATTTCCTATAGGCTTCAAATTACCTTCCTATTTACACCTTTAGATAGGTGCCTATGTTTCCTAACATTTTTTTTTACAATGAATTAAAGGTGTTATCCACATCTGCGAATCCAACAGATTATTTAAGCAGCCTTATAGATATGGTAAATCTGAAAAGAAGAAATTGATTATTATTATTTAGACTGGATTCAGCATAAGGCACATTATGTTTGTGCCTGTATACACAGCAAAGAGGTGATTTTCTCTATATGTTTATTGCTCATGTAGGGTGCCTACAGGCTCATGTAATATAAAATTGGGCCCTGGTTACCAGGCACTGGTAAAAATACTTAAGCAGAACTTGGCCCCATATCTCATGCCACAGATTGGCCCCATTCAGTTTTCTGAATGCTAATTACCAAAAACGTATGAATCTTTTTTAATGAGCCTTCTACAGGTTTCAATGGTATTACAGAAAAGGGAGGGAGAACAGGAGGGGATGAGAAATAAAAAAAGAATAGAATATTGATTTTACAGTAAAACTCAATCTTGTAGGGTATGACTGGATCTGATAGACCCATGTAGCTTTTGCAACTACACCCTAGCTTTATATCATTTAAAACCATGATATTGAGCTCACTGAAAATAAGCGCTAAGGATCTTTCTTCAGGTGTCACATCATTACTTGCATGATGTGGACGCTTCCTAGTGACTCCCAAATGGTGACTTCACATTAGAATGGAGAACATGGGTGTGCAGCACTGACACTGGCAAGAGGGGAAGGATATGGGAGTACGGGCACAGGGCAATGCCAAGGGACCTAGTTGACTGATTTATAAATGTTGCCGCTTTATTTCTGGAATCATTTAATACATTTCACTATGATAGTGTTCCTATATTTGACTGCATTCACTGCCAATCTTAGCCATGGTTCCTCTACAGATGTCTAGGGGTCCCTACGGTGTCACTTATTGACCTCCCATCTGAAGGTGCAGTTCTGGGCCCATTGCCACTTGGCAATGTGCCATGGCAGTATTGATATTTTCAGTGTTCTTTAAGCACAGCTTTGTATAGGGAGGAGGGGGTATTCTTCCCACTGATCACAATTATAGGGGGCATCATTTCCAAAATTCCCCAATAAATACATTTTAGTAGAGGTTCCCCCAGACCTAAAATCTATTTCCATGGTTCCTCTGGGTTTCCTGAGGATGGCCAATCCTGCCACGCTCTGCTTACTTTACTGGGAAGTTGTCACATTCTGCTAGCCTTTTTCACAAATGTTAGTGACGTATTGTTTATTTATTGTATTATTGTGATGTATTGCTTTTTGTTGTAATATTTATTGTGACATATTGTTTAATGTTGAAATATTATTTATTGTGACGTATTGCTTATTGTTTTCTTTGTATTTTCAGATTATACTGCATTATAAAACGCAGCAGGTCCACAAAAATATCACCATTTTCCACCCCGCCAAATCATTTCTGTACAACTCCCCCTTCGGAGGACTAAAACGTCAGGAGTACCATCGAGACGAGTAGGGCTAGAGCGGCAGTAAGGTTATGACGAAATTGCCCATCGTCTTCTGTTCGCTCGTTGCGTACTGCGCCTGTGCAGTCCGTGTTACTGCGCCGTGTTCTGCCGGTTTCTCTGTGTCTGGTCAGCAAACCGTGAGCCACCATGAGCGGCACACTAGCTAAGATCGCCGAGATAGAGGCCGAGGTGATTGTGGGGGTGTATATAGGGGAGGCCTGGGATACTTGCAGCTGTTGGCAGAGCTTGGGCCCGGCATGTGTATGTGTGCATTGCCCAGGTGTCGGCATTGTCAGCCCAGGGGGAACACGTGAATGAAATAACACTGAAGTGTCAGGAAATAGCAGAAACTTCCTTTTATAAAGCTGATCTGACACCACTCAATTCATTACAGAATAATACAAAGATGATATATATTGCACCTCAATGGACTGATCAGAATGCCAGGCTCATTTTATTTATAAATTATGATTCCTACTTAATGTTTTGTGAATTTAGTTACATGTGGAAATCATCCCATTGTGACAGGTTCTCTTATGTTACTGCATCCAGAATAATAAACCAACTTTACTACTTTCTAGATGGCCCGGACCCAGAGGAATAAAGCTACCGCTCACCATCTTGGTTTGCTAAAAGCTCGTCTAGCTAAACTCAGACGTGAGCTCATCACCCCCAAAGGAGGTGGAGGAGGAGGTCCTGGTGAAGGTACATTCATTCTTTGTTGCTGATCAAAATCACATTAATCTTCTACTTTCCAGTTTGTCCCCACAACAAATTATGACATTATCAAATGTTAATGTGATCATTTGTTGTGGGGACAAACTGGAAATTAGAAGGTTTATGTGAACAAGTTTGGTTGAAACCATTTTTCCATAACTCCACGTTGTCACGTTGAGTTAAATTAAGCTTTCTAACTTTCCCCTATCATTTAAAAAGCATCTGCACAATTAAAGACAGCCCATGGCATTTTGATATTATTCCTTATAGATATTATTTGATATTATTCTATATATATATATGTGCAAAAGAAAAGCTAAATATAATTATTCTTATATCTATTTATAATATTCTTTTGTGTATGTGTGTGTATATAACTATATATATATATATATATATATATATATATATATATATACATACTGTTAATCGCCAGTAGATAGAATATTAATTTACTTTCACCTACTGGTTTGGTGATTAAAGATCACACTGCCCATATTGGTTCAGAGTGGGGAGGTTGCACGATGCAAGCAGAACATGCCCAGTGTATGGAGAGGTGTGTATTGTCATTAGTCATATTGTCAAGTATATTGGTACAGAAAGGACTCTCCCTACCTGGTATGTCAAGTCAAACAAGACCTACTTATATATTTCTTCCTTTTGCCATATTATTGCACTGTAATTAAAAACATTGCTATGCAAAAAAAAAATTCTTGCAAATTGCAAAAATTCGTCCAGGTCCATATGTTTCAATGGCAGTAATTGATTCTAAGGGAATTGTCCAGTTTGCTGTTTTATAAATAGAGGCCCTTGTGTTCTTCTTTCTCAACGTTTGGCCTGATTCTTTTTTTCTTTTTTTAAAAGCAATTATAATAATACTTGTTATGTAATTTATATATGTCTTAACCACTTATTCTTTCTGGCAGGTTTTGATGTTGCAAAGACTGGTGATGCTCGAATAGGGTTTGTAGGATTCCCTTCTGTAGGGAAATCAACGCTTCTCAGTAACCTGGCCGGTGTTTATTCGGAAGTGGCAGCCTACGAGTTCACCACTCTGACCACCGTGCCTGGAGTTGTGCGATACAAAGGAGCCAAGATTCAGGTACAGATAATAAAACAAAAGGCATTTCTAAATGTCACCCAAATGGAAATGCTGTATTATGGTGTATTATTTGTTTTGACAGCTTCTTGATCTCCCAGGAATCATTGAAGGGGCTAAGGATGGTAAAGGCAGAGGCAGACAGGTCATTGCAGGTGAGCAAGTTATTAGCCATTTAGTATGGTTTTTATGGTGACAATTTTATATGGTAATAATATTTATTCCTTTTTTTCTTCTTTTAAATACAGTGGCTCGCACTTGCAATTTAATCCTAATGGTTTTGGATGTGTTAAAACCACTGGGACATAAAAAAATAATAGAAAATGAACTGGAGGGTTTTGGTATTCGGCTAAACAAGAAGCCACCAAACATTGGGTTCAAGAAGAAAGACAAAGGTGGCATAAATCTTACAGCTACGGTATGTTGTAGTGGGACGAGCACATTAGCAATGGTGTCAGTCATGGAAGTAAAGTATCTAAAAAAAAAAACAAAACACATTTGTAGCTGCTTACAAGTCAACGCTGCATACAGTCAAATGATCCACCCAAGGAAAAGTGGTGCTGGAACCAAACCGATCAGATTTCAGCAATTATTTTTCTACTGTTAGAAAATGAGAGGTAATATCTGTATGCTATTGACAACATATTCCTTCTCTTTTTTTTCCCAATGTTCCAGCATTTATCTGTTGGGCCTGATGATGGTGTAGATAACTTTCTAATTAAACTGTTTTTATTGATATTAGAAATATGGCATTGTGGACACTATAGGGCCTATTTACAAAGCTGTGAATCTGACATTTGCTGTAACATTCCCTGTTGGAGAATCCTCCAGTTCCATGTGTTCCAATGGCAGTAGTTGGAACACCAGGAAATGTCAGATTCACTACTCTATAAATAGACCTGGTATGTGGTAAAGTATTTGTAACGCACTGTATATGTGCATTGTCATTCATTCTTTATTGCATCCCAGCACACATAAACATTGCGTAATAGTGCACCACAATACAATTTATTATAATTATTAATAAACAGGATTTATATAGCGCCAACATATTACGCAGTGCTGTACATTAAATAGGGGCTGCAAATGACAGACAGATACAGACAGTAACACAGGAGGAGGAGAGGACGCTGCCCTGAAGAGCTTACAATCTAGGAGGTGGAAGTAACACACAATAGGAGGGGAGCTATATAGTGGTGGGAAGTAGTGACGGTTTTCAAAAGAAGATGGGGGTAGGCAAGTTTGAAAAGATGGGTTTTGAGTGCTCTTTCAAATGAGCAGAAAGAAGGAGCAAGCCGAATAAGATGAGGAAGAGAGCGGCAGGGGGAGTATTTTTTATTATCAGGTCGGAAAGGTGTGTGGGACAAGAACTGTGGAGGGATTTGAAGGCAAAGCACAAGAGATGAATTTGATTCTAAGGTGAAATGGAAGCCAATGAAGAGAACTACAAAGAGAGGCAGCAGAAGAGGAGCGGAGGGAAAGATGGATGAGTCTGACTTCAGTGTTCATAATAGATTGTAGAGGAGAGAGTCGGGTTAGTGGAATACCAGAGAAGTTACAGTAGTCCAGACGAGAGATAAGATCATGTACAAGGAGTTTGGTGGTCTCGGGACAGGTAGGGGAGAATTTTGGAGATGTTGCGTAGGTGAAAGTTACAGGACCTGGAAATGTTCTGAATATGGGGGGTAAATGAGAGGGCAGTATCAAAGGTGATGCCAGGACAATGTGCCTGAGGGGAGGGACGAATAACAGTGTTGTTAACAGAAATGTGAAGGGGGGGAGATGATGAGTTCTGTTTTATCCAGGTTGAGTTTCAGAAATCAGTCAGACATCCATGATTTGATGGCTAATAGGCAGCATGAAACCTTATCCAGGACTGAGGGAGACAGGTCAGTGGTGGACAGATAGATTTGAGTGTCATCAGCATACAGATGGTACTGTAAACCAAAGGAGGAAATGAGGAGGTGTACAGAGAAAAGAGAACCAGTGGAATGGGCAGCTTAAAAGCCAGAGTGGAGAGGATCAAGGAGAGAGTTGGTGCTCAGGTAATAGGTTAGTCTTTTGTAGACAAGGCGTCCAAGAAGTTTGTAAACATGTGAGGGAAGGGAGATAGGATGGTAGCTAGAAGGTAGGGAGTGGTCTAACGAGAATTTTTTTCAGGATAGAATAATTGCATGTTTGAAAGCGGAGGGGTAAATATGAAAGCGAGAGGTTGAATAGTTTGGTTTGGGCGGGGACCAGGGTGGAGGAATAGGCATGGAGTAGATCAGAGGGAATTGGGTAAAGCGGACAGGTAGTAGATGGAAATGAAGAGAGGAGACTTCATCCAATGTAACAAGGTTGAGGGAAGCCAGTGATGATTTACAGGTGGAAGGGGTGGATATGGTTGGAGTGGCCCAGTGAGCAGAGACATCGTGTCTGATTTTGTCAGTTTTATCTCTAAAGTAGGTGGTTATGTCTTGGGCAGAGAAGGTTGTTGTTGGGGGAGCAAGTGTTAAGAATAGGCTGTGTGGGTTGGAAGCTTGAGAGGAAAAGACAGACAGGGTGGACTTCAAAAGAGGTGAAAATGAGAGAGGGAGGGGTAGGGAGGACACAATAGGTACAGTTAGGTAAGAGAATGAGACCCACACTGCCCCCTACTCTGTTCCCAGGTCTAGAGGTAGGTGTGAAGTGCAGGCCTCCATAGGAGAGAATAGCGGCAGAAGAGGAGGAAAGCCAAGTTTCAGTGAGAGCCAGGAAGTTCAGAGATTTAGAGAGGAGAAGGTTGTGTACGGAGGTAAATTTATTGCCAACTGATTTGGCATTCCATCGACTGCCAGAGAAAGGGGATAAGAACTTATGGGTAGTGGGAATAGTAATGAGGTTAGGAGGAGGGTGAATCTCAGTGAAAGGTTTGGGGAGAGTGGGGCTGTGGCCTGGGTTGGGTGAGATGTCACCAGCAAGTAGCAGAAGAGAAAAAAGGTGCAAGAGTACAGGCAGAGAAAGCAGGAGAGAGGTCAGACAATGAGTTAACAGACTGGGGAGGAGGAGAGGGAATAGAGCCAGCAAAGAGAGTACAGGGTGAATGATACATTGTAGCAGATAACTGGAGTACATGATAATACAGATACACAGATAATCATAGGAGTACATGATACATTGTGGAAAACTGAAGTCATGTAAGCAGGTACTGTAATATGTGTGGTAGTGAGGCTTTTGAACTCTTGAGTTCCAGGAGTGGGATTGGATGAGTCAGTCAGAAAGATGGTTTGGTGAAATAGCATTTCAGCAGTAGAGGTTGTGTTGGAGTTCAGGTGGATGCTTAATGATGAAGCAGTCCAAAGGCATGGGTTTGGAGTTGCAGAGTGTAATGCCGTGTCCAGTTCTGTTCCAATTCCTGCTTCAATTGAATTCCCGGAAATTATTCAATTTCTGGAATAATTACCAATTGCTGTAAATATTCCTTGTTTTGGTGTACATTGGTGATGTTTTGGCTATTGTCTCCCATCTTGAGTGCTGTAGCAGATTGTTATGACTGAGGTCTAAACACAGTAACTTGACTGACTTTTAACATGCAATGATGCTGCTGTTTTTGTGACAATTCAATAAATTATTCATACATGATATAAGATAGGTTTGCTTTAATATACCCATATATCCCTAAACACCTTAATTCAGTAAATAGATTTGCTTTGTATTTAAAACCACATATGTACAAATGATTTCAACCTCTTTTGTTTTATAATTGTTATTTATAGTGTGCTCAGAGTGAGCTGGACTTCGAAACAGTAAAGAGCATCTTGGCAGAGTATAAAATCCACAATGCAGATATCACCCTAAGGAGTGACGCCACAGCCGATGATTTGATTGATGTAGTTGAAGGAAACCGGTATGTAGAGGGCATTGGGTTGATTTTACAGTGTACCACACATGGTTTATGTATAATGTTTTTGTGTTTTCCAGCGTTTACATCCCCTGCATCTATGTGCTTAATAAGATTGACCAGATTTCTTTGGAAGAACTAGATGTAATTTACAAAGTGCCACACTGTGTCCCAATTTCTGCACATCATCGCTGGAATTTTGATGATCTTTTAGAAAAGATCTGGGATTACCTGAAGTTGGTGCGAATGTGAGTAAAGTTTTATGTGTGTCCTGCTATGGTTTAGTCAGGTGAGTTGTAACCTTATATCATAAGGTGCATGTTCTTTCAGCACAATTTAGAAAATTCTAGAATCTTCTAAAAATACAGCTGGTTTCATCTCTATGTAAAAAAATCAGTGTAAGGATTACTAACAAGAGTGCCTTTCACCCAGAGACATTGAGCCTGATTTATTAAAGCTCTCGAAGGCTGGAGAGAATACAATTTCATCAGTGAAGCTGGGTGATCCAGCAAACCTGGAATGGATTTCTTAAAATCATTTGCTATTAGCTAGCAAATGTTTTGAATCCTGGACCAGATCCATTCCAGTTTTGCTGGATCACCCAGTTTCACTGATTCAAGTGTATTTTCTCCAGCCTTGGTCAGCTTTAATGAATCAGGCCCATTGCATCACAAAAGAAAGATCTTTAAAGCAGCAATAAATTAATGATTACTCACCTATCCCCATTGCCATTTCCTCCCATGGGACTGCCATCTTCCTTCTTTACTTTCTGAAGACTATCTTTGACCATTCTTATTGGCCATGCCAGAATGGCGTAATTCCTGCAAGTTTTTAATTGCCAGCACATGCAAGGGAAGCTGCAACCAATGCTGAGCTGCACAGCTGGGCAGTGATCAGGCAGGTAAGAGCAGTTATTGCAGTAGGGACATCGCCTGTCCCTTTTCACAGTAACCACCTGCCTAAATGGCAAAATTTCAAAGTGAGACTTTATTTCCACTTTAAGGTCAGATGAGATGATCAGATGGGAATTTTCCCTGCACATCTATTATTTAGTCCTGAACTAGTAAGCACTTCATAGACTTGACATGAAAGCAATTGTGAATCACTGTTCATTTCATGTAGAGAAATAACTCAGCTTTGTGTATTTGATAAAACCTAGCTGTAAACGTACTTACTATTTGCACCTTCTTTAAAGCTTTGTATATCGTTTACTGTTTTGTTTTTTTTTCTTAGTTACACCAAACCAAAGGGACAGTTACCTGATTATACAGCTCCAGTTGTCCTTCCTGACACTCGCACAGCCGTGGAGGATTTCTGCACCAAAATTCACAAAAACCTTATTAGAGAATTCAAATAGTAAGTATTTGTTGTGGCTTTTGTGTCAGGTTGCTCCTACTGCTTTTTAAAAGCTCCTATAGGTATAGCCAGGAATCTACAAACATTTGGCCATAAGGTATTATTACAATAAAGGTTTACAGATAATTCAGAACTTAAAATATAATCTGTCTTTTACAGAGTTAAAATGTTATAACCTACCATGTTTTTCAGTTACATCCATACATTTTGTTGTAGAGTATTATAATACAACTTGGAATTAATTTATCACAGATATTTCCACAGCAAACCCACTCCTTTTTACGTAGCTATGCTTTACATGTTATCCAAAATAAAATAAAAAACGTAGCTGAAGTCAGACTTCTAAAGTATGTGATTTGCCTTTCATCACAGTGCGTTGGTATGGGGATCTTCTGTCAAGCACAACCCACAGAAAGTTGGTAAAGATCATGTGATGGAGGATGAGGATGTCATTCAGATTGTGAAGAAATAATCCTGACCTTTATCCACAGTTTCACAGGTTCTCACAGATATTAAACATTGTTGCATGTTCATCTATTTGTAAATATTACAGTGCCAATAAAATTCTGTTTAAAATGATTTTTTATGTTCCTAATTGTTTGGGAGAGAATTGCCATAATTGTTGCTGTTGGGTAGTACTTCTGGAGATGCTCATCTTTTATTTTCCCTTCACTCAGTATGATCCTTGCTTTGCAACATACAATTAGCTTATTGTGCTGCTTCCCCCACCCCTATATGAACTTTGACTTAGTATTTAGTCCCTTACGGTCTAGTCTATACAGCCAACTCAAAATGTTTGCAATCAAAAATAAAAATTGTGTTGCATTAGGGAAGCGCAATGAAATGGACTGCCAGCTCCCCAGAACAGTCAAAAAGGGATATTTTTTTTCTGATACACTATGGGTCTTGTATGCATTGGAGCTGCGCTGCCAATCAAGATGTATGTCGCTGCAACATCCTACACTCATAGAAGGAATACAAGATACTACTTTACATGCGCCTAACATGTTGCAGTGGCATACATTTTGAATGATAATGCAGCTCCATTATTATATATAATGCAGGGTTTTTTGTTTTTTTTATTCATTTACTTTCTCTTACCTGTGTGACATTGCCAGTACACCTCTGGATTCCTCTGCAATACATCTAACGCACTGTTATACATCTTCAGTCCGTAATTGAATATTGAGTCTCAACACTTCTAGAAAATGACAATGACTTTTGAGATATAGATCACCCTCTAGGAAAAGATTTAAGTCTCGGACAAAAAGATCTGCATTAAGGCACTGCCATTCTCTGTTAAGATTCTACCACCATCAACCTTATCTTGAGAGGTGTTGGGTCTGTCTGAAAAATCTATTTTCTGGAAGTGACCAAGAATATAAAGTTCAATATTCAGAAATGGGTATCTTTAATAAAAGCAGGTTTTTCAAGGAAAAAAATTACTACACTGAAATGGGAATGTAAAATAGAAATCCATAAAAGGATGGCCTCTAAGTGTAAGATTCTGATCATTCCTACTCAAACAGGAAGTTTATGAAGGCTTAGAAGGTCAACCCACCCTCCCAAGTAAAAAGGGGCTAAAGAAAGTAGCAATTTCAGGAAAAAGTCTTCTCTTTAAAGAATGCAGTTGAGAGTCAGTCCTAAAGTGCAATGGAACTTTAGTTAAAAACAATTTGAGATCAGGCCAGTCCTTTATTGCAGAAGGGACAAAGGTGATGTCCCCTCTGCAATAAAAATAACCTTATCCAATAGCATTTTTTTTAATACAATGCATCCAGGCCTGGCTCAATTTTAAAATTCTTTTATTCTGCTTTACCCTGGGTCTACATGGACGTATTTTAAAAACGCATGTAAACGTTCTCATTGCGTTTATATGCACTTTTATTAGCGTTTTAAAGCTTGCTTTTAAAATGCTGGAAAAAACCTATGCCGTGTTTTTAACTAGTTTGCATATTAGGTGCAAAAACACCCTATTGAAATCAATGAAGGTGTTAACCCACCTTTTCGGGCATTTTTAATTTTTCAAACGTTTGAGATAAATGTCATAAACGTGCCCCAAGGAAACGTCCTGGTGTAGAATACCCCATTGTAATGAATGGGGATTTCAAACATGGGCTTTAAAAGCCTCAGGTTAAACACTGGGCAAACAGTCCATGTAGACTAAAGCTGCGTACACACTTCCAATTTTTGTCGTTGGAAAGGATCTTTCACGATCCTTTCCAACGACAAGGGGGTGCACGATGCATGAACGGTTCTGTACATACAGCACCGTTCATGCTCTATGGAGAGGGGAGGGGGAGAGCGACGGAGCGGCACCCTGCTGTGCGCTCTCCCCTTCTCTTTCATTAGGATCGGCTGTCGTCCATCGTCTGTGGATCCGGCAGGTCGGTCGTCCGGACGATGGACGACACCGACTGTACACACGGCAGATTTTCGCCCGATAATTGGCCGATGCCGATTATCGGGCGATAAAAATCTGACGTGTGTACGTAGCTTAAGCCTTAAAGAGGAAAATGTTACATCCTCTAGTTAATGGGACACACTAGGCACATTATACTGCCAGGGGTGTACACAAGATTTTCCAGGTTCAGCAAGATCCTTTATGAATCACAGCAGTACAGCTTGGGTACTAATGGCACTTTATTTACCAATTCTGCACCTACTCAATACACACTGCATATATTGATACTGTTCTTGTACCAACAAAATACTCCACAATAAAATAAATGCAAGAGATTTTACAGACACACACCTAATACATGTGTTGATTTGTCAGAGTGTACCCTTAAAAATTGGGTTGAACACAAGCTAATGATGCTGGGGAAGACTTGGCTGGACCCAGACTGATTGTGACTAGGCTACAGGCTGAGCATAGACTAGCAATAAGGCAAGAAACTTGGCTGGGCATAGCTTGTTATGGACAAGCATTTTATGACCCTAAATATTGGACCTTACCCTAACTGACAAAGACATTAGAGTTTGGAACTAGACCCTAGGAAGGAGGCAACTACTTGTCACTTTGATTCACTCATCCTAAAATTCAGTGGTTGCAGAACACTGACAAAGTATGGAACAAACTGACAGTCTGTGGGCTGCCCACGGGTGACTGTTCTGGTAGCAAGTACAAACAAGACAACAGGGGGGAAGGCTTTAACTAGACCTTTCTCAGCAGTGGTCCGACTAACAAATTTATTTCTATTCTCAATACCAGAAGTAGCTTCTATACTAACACCAAGGAGGTGAGTGAGCAGTTCATCTTCTGTTCAAAAACTTGTTCAGGTAGGAAGATCAGACATTCGGACCTGTGCAATTGAAAAGCCACCAAGTTGGTACATGTAAAATACAGTGTCTAGTACCCTCCATATGACCCTGTTGTGTAAATAGATAATTTTTGCAATGAATATCTGTGTCTGGATGAAGTAAAGGAACAGGAAGCAGAGCAATGATGCCATGTGCAGCAGTTCAAAGCCTTCATGTGATACTGGTTAGCTGATGCAAGTAAGGAACAAAAGGTATCAAAGGGAAACGGTGGCTGGGATGGAACCCACACCCCCTAAATCTAACTTCTTTATCCCTTAAATCCAACTATAAATTCAATTCTCAAGAAGCATATAGGCAAACTACCCAAGCCCTATGCCCAAATCTGTCCCTATATTGAACAAAACATGGTACCATACAGGAAAGGGATGCAGGTCTTTGAACATACTGAAAACCAGATGTTGGTCCAGACCCATCTGCAAGGAGGAAATAATTCTATGCAGAAACTTTTTCATTGAAAGCCATGAGACTCATACCAAGTACAATATGCCTTACTTGTCAAATAAGGAATTTTTAGCTTTAATAGGCACTTACCAGTTCAGAGATTGTCATCTCTCAAAAAGCTTTCACAGGTATGTAACTGCAGAAGACTGACTCTACAGACAAGTTCGTTAGGCAAACTGCAAAGGTCTGGGTGATGTGGATTAAAGCTCTGTATATTTTAATAAAAACCTAAACTTAAAAGAGCAAACAGCCACAGCAATTTTACCGGCTTTATGAGCAGAGGCTGCAGGAATTGGGAACCTTCAGAAGGAGCACTGAAAGCATCCCCAGAATTATTATTTGATCACAAGCTAGGAGGGCAGGGTTCAATACACGAGCACACAACCTAGTGTTCCAAGGTCACTTCTAGATTACCTTAAAAAAAAACAAAAAACATTCCATCGGGTTGGGATGCAGTACTTTGAAGGCTGATTATGGCTGCACTATATAGCTGCAATTTAGGAGACCATTTAGCAGCTGTGCAGAAGAATTAGGCTAATTAAATATGATGCAGGTAAAATTAGGCAATTTTTTTTTACAATGCAGAATTAGTGAAAATACCAGCAAACTTTAAGACACTTAGTAGACTATATCCTAGTGCCAGATACCACAGGACACCTTTACAGGTCTTGTGGTTTTTATGTTTATTTGAACATTGTATCCATTAACCCCCCTAGCAGTCTGATTCTGGACATATTTCCATGCAAAAGTACTTTTTTTGCATGGAAATGTATTTTATATTGTGGACCTCACTGACACGTCCAATAGTTAATAAACTTAAAAAAAACACAAAAATCTGTTAATAAAAAATAATGTAATATAACTGTACAAAACCATTTGAATTTTTTTGCCGCCAAGTCCCGGCCGCACCACCGTCACCAGGAAACCGTGTAGGATGTCTCTGCACTTTGTAGCCAGACGTGTCCCCAGGACCTGCAGGGGACCATGCACATCGACCCCAAGTCAGACTCAGGAATACTGCTAGGGGGTTATTAAAGTCTCCCCCAGAGGTTCATGTGTACAATTAATGAGCAAGAATATACAGACAAATTTTAGCACATTCACAACTTAATGGTGGCTGTAGCAGCCAGATTGTGTTCCTCTTAAATAGAAGATGAGGAGTTATCCAATGGGTGAGAAACTGCTACTTCATACAACTGGACACAAACCAAAAATAACTGTCAGAACGCATTCCATTGGCATATGCAGATTTAATTGAAAGAAAAGCGAAATGTACAAATTAAAGGGAGAGCCCAGACTGTAAGTGGCAAAACAGATTCAGCTTTTTGCATCTGTACAGCTAGCTAAACCAAAACTATTCTAAATGTGAGTATATACACAAAAGAAAAAAAAGAAAATCTTTATACAAGTCTGTACACAAAAGTTCCATTGCATGAAGGCCATTCTCCTTTACCCATCAGCACGCTGCTATGTCAAAAGAAAATAAAAATAAAGTGCCCCTTCCCAAAAGGCTTCCTGGGCAAGTGAGATGATTCCTCCTTCACCAGACTCTGCATGGGTATTAAGCAGATACAAGGGGAAGCATACTCTACTTCACAGCCCAAATCTAAACAAAAACAGAGTTGAGTAGATGGGTCTCAGGGTATAAGACACCAGCCTTTCTCTGCCTGGAAGGGATCAGACTGCCCATCACAAGATAGTCCGGCTCCACTTCACTGTCTGTATTCAAGCTCATCAACACTGATCACTTTAGCAGGCATAGAAGGTAAGGGTTGCTGAAGAACATCAGATCCGAACCATTTAGCCAGTCCAACGGGGGAAGTACTCCTCTGAGGACGTTGATCCAGCACATGCACATTGGGCCTGTTTGACAAACCTTGTGAAGCACTGTGCATGCCAGAGAAGTTTTGGGTGCCAGATCCTAAAGAGGGGGGGGAAAAAAAAAAAAAAAAAAAAAAAAAATTGAACCATGCTATTCCAGGCGAACTGCTTTTTTCAAATAAACAGAAAGGACTCCTAACTTTCAGCAAAAACAGAGCAGTTATCAATTGCTTTTGTGGCGTTATCCCAAGTATCCTTTATGCAAGTGCAGGCAAAGTAAAGGAACTTAAGAGGTTGTCTATCATCACTTATCAGTTTAGCTACACTACACCTAACATTTAGTAAAATCGCAAGTAAAGGTCTGCTTTACTGCAATGTAAATATTCAGTTCATCTAAAATATCAACAGTTTTTACATAACATTAAATTTGCATACCTGGCCGCTGCATCATTGCAAGTTGTAGAGGGTTTGCAGGACGTTGATTGAGAAGTGGATGTCCTGCAGGTGCCAGTGGATAAAAGGGTTGACCAAGAACAGATGCATGAACAGCAGACAGATCAATGCCAGGCGGTAGCAAACCTAGGAAGATTGAAAACTATATTAATTAGAATGGAGAAAGTTTTCTATACAAAATAAAAACAAACATTCAAAAGGGGAGGCAGCAAAGCAAATGAAAAGGCAAAGGCTGCCTCAATAGAAAACATCTCAACCACTAACCTGTCTGTAAGAGGGAGAGGTGTTGTGGAGGGACTCCTTGTGCAAGCATCTTTTGCACCAATCCTGGATGCAACTGATGGGACGGTCGAACAACTGGCACAACTGGTACCTGGTGCAGAGGTCGTAGGAAGGAAGCTCCAGGCACTGGTGATGCCATAGTAGGAGTTAGCCTTCCTGTAGATTTGGGACGATAGTCTTGGTCTTTGGTGTAGCGATTCTGGTGGGGTAATGGTGGGGTGCATCCAGAGCGTTGAGATGGTGGAAACCTTTGCCCCAGCACTGGAGGGGAGGTGCCCTGGGCATGGTCAGATACTGGACTAATTATTGCCCCATCTGAAGAAAAATAACAAAATTTATTATATACTATAAATACATTTGGGCCTGAACAGCCTACAGATAATTAGTTATTAACAATTACCTTCTTGCCCCCTTCGTCCCTCCTCTTTTCCCTGGACATTTGGTTTTCCCACAGAGTCATCTTTGCTCTTCTCTTTGCTTTCGTACATTTTACGGATCACTGAGGTAGGTGTAAAGGATGGTGACAGCTACAAAAAGAAAACCAGAATATCTTATCTATCATGACCAATTTTAGAGAAATCTGTGTCCTTTATATCTTTTGGAACTCTGCTTTTGTGTAGGAGCTTCAGGTAATAAACAGCCACTGGTGCTCTTTGGGCAGAGTTGTATGTGGCCCCTCTGCATTTTTCTGTAAGCAGACTGTAGTGGGTGAACAAGCTGGGCTATATGGAGCACAGTGATGTTAGTCATCATTTAGAATATTTTTCAAATATTTTTATGCATAGGTTTTGAGAGGCCTTTCTATAAAGGGGGATATTTTGTAATGCCAAGTATATAAATTTGGAACAGCTGGTGCACCTTGGTCTTTAGGAAAGATTAAATTTGCTTTTTTTTTTTTTTTTACACTAAACATTTTTCACTAAAAATGCAACAGAACCCTTCACCAATTATAACCTAAAGATGCAGCACTACACGACATGTTGTGTGCCATCATACACGGCTTCATTCATCAAAGATATGTTGGATGCTATTGACAATGGCAGTGCAATGTGCTAATGTATGCAACACGTGCTGCAACAACAAGCATTATTGTAACTTAAATGCATGATCATCTTTATGATAAAGTTCTCATTTTCTCAGCCTGCATACCTAATTAGCTCATTTAACTTTATAGAGATTCAGTAACTACTTTTGTCAGTCTGGACCCACCCCACCCCCCTTTCCCCACACACTTAACATTTTGGAGGTAGGTTGCTTCTTGAAATGTTAGTAATTGTACTTGCATGTCTAGACACGTCACCCAATTCCCAGTTCTTACCATGCTCGTAACAGGGGCATTGGGTCCTGGAGAAACTGATGACCCTCGTAGATGGCCTACAGGAGATTTATTTAATCTTTGCTGTGGTCTGGGGGGGGGGGGGGGGGGGGGGCAGAAGAAAAATAACATATAAAAGAGTTACTAGTCAATAGAAATAACAATTTCTTTAAATACACTTCAGTTACACCAACCTGTTACGGAATCCATCTCTGTTTTTCTCCATTTGCATTTTGCCGTAAACTGGGTGGAAATAGTTAGCAGCTTGAAAAGCTAGTTCAGGTGGCACTAAACCATCCATTACAGCTTGATGCATTTCCAGTGAACCAACCTGAAAGAAAAAAAAAAATTACATAGGAGGTTACACATAGCTTAGCCTTTAAAATGAGTTAGCCTTATACCTAAATATCTAAGCCTTCATACAGTCCATTAAAGGACAGACAGCCTTACCAGCTTCTCAAAAACTAGGTTTACAAGCAAATTCTGGTTCCCATAGTTTATCAACATGTTCAGAGACCAAAATCCAGGAATTCAAGGTCAAGTGAAGTGAACATAGTTGAATATAAGAGTGTGCCAGAGGTTCCTTGAGCTATGGCCGATTGACTTCCCATAAGATGGTGCCTGCATAGTTCTGGCACCAACACCATTTGGCAGTGCTATCTGCATAAAACCAAAACCTATTTAAGTCATCTGCTAAAGGCTGCTGTAAAGACTGCAATCCAACCAGTATTGTATGGAGGGGAAGGGGGGTGGTCCTCCCCACTGGCAGCCAATGCATTTTGACAATGATGGATACACACAGTAACTTGGGTTTCCTACTAAGGTAACTAATGTTTTCAGCCACTGGAAATAGGCAGACAGCTCTAAAGAGGAAGTGCTCAAAAGCCAGCCTGCACTAGAACACAGAACATTAATACCAAGCTATTCCTGCAGTTCAGATTCAAAACTTTTCATGCAAAGATTATTAAGTGTTAAAACAGACTTTACCTGTGCCATGACCGGGCTGTCAGCCTTGGGTATTCCAGTGGGAAACTGTTCTCCTAAAAATTGAGGACTAGAAGAAAAACCTGTGGAGGGTGTAGAAGAAATGGGATTTAGTTTCAGATAGTCACAGCTGACTAAAATAATTCATTTTTAGGAACAAACAAAACAGACTACTTGCCTAGTGGAGATGGAATTCTGTTTCTAAGGTAATCTGCAGAGGAGGAACGAGTCGGGAATACTTGTGCCATGTGAGGAGAGGGCGTACGTTGCCGTAGCATAGGCACTGTAGGATCCAAACTTCCCATAACATTGTTAAGGACATTGGAGGAGTCAGGAATGGAAGGTCCAAGAAGCTCCTGTGCCAAACAAGAATGCATTTAAGTTTATTTAATTTTTAAAGTAACACTGGAAATTCATGAAAGTCATATGGTCAATTAACCTCCTGGTTGGTTGATTTCTGTCTTGATTTCTAAAAGCGGTACATGGTTTTTCATTCAAATTTATTTTACAGTATAAAATTAATGAGTATAATAAAGTTTGATACACAAAATGATGTTAAAAGACAATGTACTGCTTTTACACATAAATCAATTGTATTGCATTCAATACATATTGTCCTTAGCAGAGCTTAAAATTACTAAAATATATATATGTATACACACAGTGTTCTCCCCAGCCCCTTTTAGCTGGATCCACCCAGCTGTTTTTATGTGGCTACTGAAGAGTTGGGTCACAATACAGGGGATGCCACCCGCCTACAATTTCTTCCCACCCGGCTCAAAAAAAAATCGTATGTATGTATACACACACTTTAATAAGCCAAGATTTTTATCCTTTAAAAGATAAATTAGAAAAGATTTGTTTATACATTACAGACACGGTTTAAAAAGATTGCTACAGACTTTACACGAGGACAGAGCACTATCTTTTCTACATGGTTGTTAGCCATCAGAGTACGTTAAGAACTAAAAGTTTGATTGAATCAGGCAAGTTTTCATTGCTGAAAGGGACATGGGTGTCCTTTCCAATCAATATGGATGAAGACCTGATTTCAGGAAGAGAAGATAAGAGCCCAAATCTATCTTTAAATAAAATGTATGTAAACATAATGCATCAGATGTATTTATTAACTTTTCAATCAATATGGAAAGTTAATATTGAAGAGAAACTTCTCTAAAAAGATTATGGCAGCATGGATTAAGTTTGCCATATTTAATGTACAGCACGGTGTAAAATGCTGACACTATATTAATCCTGTTTATTAACCCCCCCCCCCCCCCTCCCGGTAATCCCGAGTGTGACTCGGTGGCTTTTACATGCAAAAAGCGGTAATCCCGAGTCACACTCGGGTTAACTTTAGAAGCCGCCTCTAGCTTTGCCCCGCGCTCCAGCAGCAATCAGATGGTCCCGCTGTGATGCCAGGGCGCCGGGAGGGAAATTTAAAAGCAGATTATTAAGAAGAATATGCTGCATCAGAACAAAAAGACTTTTAGAACAATGTCCTTTGGACAGATGAATTTGCAGCGCAGATGACTGGCATAAATGTACAGCACCACATTTGGCAAAACTTGGAAACCGCATACCAGCGCAAACACCCTCCAACCAACAGAAAGTGGCATGGGTGAGGAGGGGCAAATAATGTATACAAAAGTGGGCAAGAAAATAACAAATTTTCTTTATCATGCCCAGATACATAACAATTGAAAAGTGGGTGCACCTTTTTTCGTGACTGCATTTCGCTTCCAACAAACTCAAACCACTTAGAAAAACCCACACTACACATAAACCTAATATTTACCTGAAGAATATTCCTCTGGAGGGGAGAGGGACCCGTCACATCAGAGGAGGGCATCAAATGGCCATCTAGGGTCCGCTAGTTTAGGGGGGGAAAGTCAGGCATTAAGTAAATTTTAATTGTAGTTTAATAAACCACCAGCTGCACCCAAAGTGATATCCCTTTAAAACAAGTGAACACACAAGTTAAAAAAAAAAAAAAAAAAAANNAAAAAATGTATGAACATAAACCAGGCATGATATGTCACATTAGCAAAAGAAAGGCTTTATCAATGTCAACTGCCTCCTTAGCAACACCACAGATAACCATCTGCCCCAACAAAAACAGAACTAAAAAGCAGACAGAGCCTTTGATGAAGATAGGCTTTTTTGCAGTTTCTTGCCTTTCCCAAACATCTATAATGAGCTCACTTGTTACCTCCTGACGCTTTGCATCAAATACTTACATTGACTTTAGGTTGGGAAGGCAGTGTCCCACTTGCCTTCATGCTGCTTACAAGTTTGTTAAAGGCAGACATATCACCATCCTTCTGTGTTTTTCTTGGGCCAGCCATAGCGGTCAATGCCTCCTCCAGCTGTTCAGCCATAAAGGGAGTTGCAATCTTGTTATCTTGCTCTACTTTCAAATCTTTAAGTCCAGCTTCAACCTGTTCCACTGATAAGGCCACCCCTGAATGTGCTGTATTGAAGGGAGAAGAAAAATTAGTCTGGCAATGCAATAAAAAGTGTCTGTTATATCCTACATCTACCTCAAAGAAAATATATTGGCAGCTGTCATTTTGCATTGTTAGGTCATATTCCTCTTGTCGCTTGTAGTTTGTCAGTCTACCTGGTTTGTTTACTTAGAAGTTTGAAGTTTCTTGCAAGGGAAAGTGACTATTTCCGGTACTGTTAAAAGTATTAATTCATATGAGTAATAACTGTGCAGCCAATATGTTGATGTTTTGATTTAGAATCTAATTAGATCTAGTTATTTGTCACAATGTTTTTACCAGCTCTCAATGGGTGTCAAGTTTACATTTAAGGGGTACTTCTGCTTGGCAAATTAGGCACAGTGTAAAAGGGTCCCATTATTACAGGACACATGATTGAAATGCATGTCCACACAAACAATGATGCAAACTACAGTGGTGAGTGCCACACAATAGACCGTATTAATTTGCTTTCATACATTACATCTAAATGTTCATTTACCTTAACGTTAACCAGCTTTGTGATAAAATGGTGTATGACAATTTTTTTTTTCTTTTAATAAAAAGGCACTCTAACGCCTATGTATAGTTAGCAGGATAAAAACCTTTTGTGAATGGCTTTAAACCTCCCACACCCTCCTTTCCCATTTACAGCCTTTTTCAACTTACTACTCTCCCGTAGTTTTTCTTTGTTTGCAGTGAGGTTTGATAACAAAGGCTTCAAATCCAATTTGGCTTTCTGAAACATTTCTAAGATGTCAACTTTGTCTGCATTTTCTTCATTTTGAATAGGAGCAAAATAATTTCCAGAGTTCTGTCCAAGAGGGGGAATAACATGTTCCAAACCTGTATCAAAGAGAAGGTAAATTCTCAAGTTTTTTTTTTTTACCCTACATATTTTCTGTAATGGAAGCTTTAGATGGCTAAAATTGTTAATTACAGAACCAACCATTTGATAAAAATGAGTCATGTTTGAGGGCAGTGGGTTATGGATTCATACATGTACAGATTTTTGGTTCTGAGAATTAAAGATGTGATTGTAAGAAAATGTTATAGTAACCATTTAACCAAGGTTTAAGCTATATACCACTTATAATAGGCATTTGGGATACACCTGGCAAAGACACAGGAATAGGTTTTAGTTGAATAAAATTGCTGAAATACTATTACTTTTGTCTCACCACACTAGGTTCACTTTATATCAAGGGGATGAGCACATTATCTGCTAGCAAAAGGAGATTCATACTGGCCCATGTGATTAAGACAAGATGAGCAAGAGAAACCAAGCCAGTTTACATAGTATAGGTGCACCAGGACTTTATAATTTTATTCTTGCACAAAATTTTGTGACTTGAGCTCTTAGGCCACTAGTGCTTGCTGTACGGGTATGAGTACAACCTCATTTGAGTCTTTTCAAACCTACCGACCAAGATTAAACACAAATTAGTAAACTTGCAGATTAAAAATGTAAGTAGTATTAACTGCAAAATATCAAGATTGAAAGCATTTTACCTGCTAGTCTTTCCAGTTCCTCATGAGGGGTGGACCTCAGACTGCTGGATCGACTTCCAGAGTGGCTGTTAGTAGAGAACCATCTGCTAAATCTGCTAGCAGCCATGGATCCTTCTCCTAGTACGTCCTCAATCATCTGCAAAAAAGATAACACGTATTCAAACTAAGTCACACAGATCCTGTAGACTAGGGACATGATTTTCAAAGGTGTTACACTTACTTGTAGGTGAAGGGGACCACTTTATGGTTGTGGAATGCCAGCTTTGAACCCGAAGTCCAGCATTTAGGTTCTAATGCCCAACCACTAACACAGCACTTCATATGAAGGCAATTAGGATGAGGAAAACCACACATACAAAACCAGTCATGCTGCAAACAGCATACCCTTCAAAGATAAGTTGCTGAAAGCACTAAGGTACCAAGAACCTCAACATTCACAAAAATTTAAAACATGGGCCAAAGCCATCCACCTAGGTCACTTCAACTAACCAAATACAAAACAGGCTATACATCCACAACTGCCAACCCTAAAATAGGCAGAAAGATGCTGAAAATGCAATACAATAATAAAAAAAAAAAAAAAAAAAAAAAAAAAAAAAGTCATGTAATATGATCTAAAATTTACTTTAGAAGGTAAAAAAAAAAAAACTTTGGTTTATAGTGAGATATCAAGCCAGGTAAAAAAAAAAAAAAAAAAAAAAAAAACCACTGTGTGCACAATTGTGATTACCCATCACCAGTGTAAAGCAAAGACACAATAAGTAACATCCTTAGAAGAGCGTCACAGAATGCATGCCAACACACTAAGACCTAAAATACCCACATAAATTTGGTGCCTTCTACAGAGGTCAAGTGAGATACACCACAGCACTTACCGATGCCAAGCCAGGCACAGACTTGTCCAGGTTAAAGAACTCATTGAAGTCAAACGCTCCAGGGGTAGGCTCCGGGAGAACAGCTTCTTGGGGCACTTCCTGGTCAGCTGTTTCTCTGTGAAGAGGAGCTGCCACTTCCTCTTCCAAGACACCACCATTACATTCAATTCCTGAATGCAGAAAGACCAAAGTTAACCAAGACAGATTCAAAGATTAAACATCCCACATTTGTGAACAGACCTAATCTAAACAGGTCATCTATGTACAACATTAGGGCCAGTCCTGCTTGGACTTAAGCAAGTTTTAGGATGTAAATGCATAGCAAAGAAAACACAGAATACAGTAATGTCACAGGACACGTTAACATCAGTTAAGACAGAAAAGCAGCAATGGGGACTACTCTGTTGCTTTCAATAGAAATATTGGGCGAGTGGATTTCAGACACTTCAAAAACATCCCAGCCCTACTTTCCAACATAGATTGCTAAAATATCAACAAGCTCTGTACCAGTAATGAAACGGGTAACACATTTTTAGGAGTAAATTTTCAGAACCAAACAGGTGTTGGAAACAAAATGCTTTATTATAAAATAAAGCAAGACTATTAGTCTATATGTAGCCTTGCATAAGGTAACACCACCATTCTCTATGCCCATTGACACTCTTTACTTGCCTTCCTTCACAGAAGAAACTCGTTTTCGTGTTCTTTTTCTTCCTTTTTGATCTTCCTCCAGAATTTTCTCATCAAAGCCAGTAAGCTCTATAGTCTCAGACTGGCTGGTAGGACCACAAGAAAACCATTCAGGCTCCTCTTCTGTATAAGAATCATTCCTCTTGCGCTCCCCAAAAACTCTTTTACTATCACCATATTCCCTCTAATGTAAAACAAACACCAGATTAGGTTAAAAAAAAAAAAAAAACTAACAAAATTAAGTCATGCATAGATAAACAAAGTTACTTTGAACTGCACAAACCCATGTTAGGCCATACAAAGTGATATTTGCAGCATTTTTTTTGGTTTTTAGCAGAACTTAGCACATAGGCACCAAAAAAACAAGATACAAAAAGACTGAGTAACTGGGCAAGAGTCTGGAGAACAAATTACTAGAATATCGCCTTTGCTTAAAATTGGCAAAATCAGTTTGCTCATGTGAAATACTTTGTTTATCCCTCCCCATTGTATATGCGGCGTTATTCTGTAATTATCTTATTATTGTACATCTTAAAAATCAAAATGTTTTAAAAAAAAAATACCCCAAAAAAACCAATAATCTTACCCTGAAACGCTTCTCCCTCTCCCTAGGCTCACGAGGTTCTCGTAGATCTTTTTCTCCTCGCAGATCTCGTTCAAAGCCTCTAGCAGCTATGATTCTGCCGCTGCCAATCCTTCGCCCACCAATAAGTCGCAAACTCTCATTTTCTTTGTTATCTAATGGACTACCAGCTCGGCGCGAACCAACAGCCGCGGTTACGTGGCAACCACCTCCAAAGCTCCTCCGTTGCGGACTGAGGACGACATCAAGGTCATCTTCCTTAACACGTTCCCGTGGGTCTGCAAAAAGTACACAAATTTTTTTTTTTGCTATATCTGTACTGTTATATTTCTATTTTATATTTATATTTATATCTATGTTATATTTTATATTTGTTATATTTCAACAAAAGATGCATGAAACCTAGCACTATACCAGCTATCCGACGTTTCAGACCACTTCTTTCCACATCAACCTCTTTTCGTAAAGAGTCAACGGGAGAGCTGCGTCCAGAATTGGGATATAGCGATGCATGCCATTTCTCAGGGTCCCAAACCCCATCGCTGTCAAAAGACGAAACGAGATTAGTCATTAAGAGAAAAAACAAGATTAAAAAAAAAAAAAAAAAAAAAAAACAAGACTTTAGGAACTCCAGCAACATTTTATGCTACACACCTGTCATATTTGTCAAGTAAACAAGATGGTCTTTGTCTAGAGTGCGGTAGCTCCTTAATGTCCAAAAGTTCTTCCTGTTAAAGCAAACAGTTTGTATTTAAAAAAAGAAAAAACAAAAAAACATTACCCTGAAAAAAATACCAAGTAATGTGAAAAATGCCTAGTTAGTATTAACCGATGTAATTAATAGTAATTGCCTGTTGACAGAACAGCTACAGGTTTGCGTTATATCCAATTAAACACTCAAAATACCTTTGAGTACCGATGATGGGATTTGCTTGGAGGGGCCTTCTTGAGGTCTGGGTCCTCCTTGTGATCCATCCCAACAATCCCAGATATCCACAACAAACCTAACAAGAGGAAACAGGTTAGGTAATCTTCACAGCAATTATTGAAAAAGTCAAGCTGGGAACTTTGCTCTGTGAGCAATACCCGGAGACAAAAACATATACGAAAATTGAGTTTTTGCAATTCTCCACGTCTGATAACATCAGACAATTGTGTAGAACTATACCAGTTATATCATATACATAGAATTATGGCGGCAGGCAAATAAAAAGATGCAGTGGCCAAAGTTTGCTTTATCATTTTAGCATTTCTAAACTATCCAAGTCACTTAGACTTCATAGAAAGAGCAAAAAACAAAAACCCTTTGTTTATTAAAGTACCATTTAGGAATGGGCATTTACATGACCAGTTCTATATTTTAGTCTAGGGCTAAATGGGTCGTAAAAACTTTATGCCTAAAAAAAAAAAAACAATGTCTTTCTGCCAGGGAAGGAGCTCATTAGGCAAAGTTTACAGGGTTGAGCTAGGTACACTTACATAACACAATAAAAGGCTAACACCAGAGGGGATAAAAGTCTGACAAAGATTTAAATATGTAAATATGTTTCCCTATGAAATATAACAACCCCTTACATTACCTATGCAGAAGTCCTAAGGGAGAAGGTAAAAACAAGCTATATGAGAAGCACACACAGCCTGTACCAAGTATTCAATGGGCTTACTGGAATGTTTTACTTAACCTTTTAGAAAAAGGAATTGTAACATGTTCAACCTCTTACATACTACAATAGAAATAGTAAACATTTATCATTCTCATAAAGAAAAGGGTTAGCTCATATATACCAAAGGGCTCCTGTAGCCAAAATACATTTATACAAAAAGAAAACCAACGCTCAAAACTGGACAGCCTGTGCTCCCATTAATCCATTGTTTCTGGATACCAAAACACCACTAAAAGGGTGAACGGAGTGTTATGCTACTAACCACAACTCTTTGTGAGCTCTTCTAGGCAGGGTCCTTTCCTTTTTGGCAAACCAAAAAACCCAGCCACCTTAATCACTCACCTGATTGAAGTTCTGGGCTTACAAGGGCTGCAATAGCATGCAATAATGAAATCAGTAGAAACATAGTGTCAGTAGATGCTGCTAGGACAGTGCTGTGCTCCCAATGAAGTGAAAATCTAAAGTGTGGGGAACTTTTAAAGATCTCAGACTACAGCTCATCCCTTTGGACTAAGTGCTCATTTTAGTTTACAATAACGAGGGGATAGAGGAGCTCCATGAAAACATTAGCCTTTCCTTCCATTCCAGTATTATATGCAAACCGGTTTGTGATTTACATGTTTGCTGCATATGAATCCTAACAGGTGGGGGAACCAGAACCCTACAGAGTAAACTTTTGCCTATGAACACAAGCCCAAGGCCTAACAAAGGTACAAGACTGAACTCAGCATCCCTTTACAGAGATTACAATTCACTTCCTGGTCAGGGAAACAATGGGAAGTAGAGATTCTCTCCAACACTTACTAGATCACCTGTGAAAGATTTAACAGTGAATATTGGAATCCCCCAAACTTTGTGTAATCTCCAGGACAAAAGATGAATTTCTCCAGCAATAACACAAAAGGCTGGGACTTATCTGATAAATAAAATGAATAAAAAGTTTGACCATAACCCCCATTTATTAGTACAAAGGCTCTGCTCTTCAGAGAACTCTAATCTGCTGCAAGCAAACCACTCACAGGGCAGGCCACAAAGGAAGTGGAGGGGCTGCCACACACACACACAGGCCATGCATACAAAGACACCGGGCTACCAATGCCGGGTACACACGGCAAGGCCCTGAGGAATATCAAAGCTTTTACCGAATGAAGTCTATCAGTAAAGCCGACCAACAAACCGCCTGAGAAGTGCCATGGCACATGTATAAGCAGAGCCAATGCCAGCCCTGAGCACCTGCTGTATTCTCCACACCGGCTACACACACTGTAACCTTACCTGAATACACCCCCGCTCGGTCCCGGTTCCCCCTCCTTCTAATACCCCTCGTCGCGTACGGACGCCACTTACGCACAGCACGCAGTGCACGCACACAACGCAGAGCACGTACCGGCCCCGCGGCTCCCCTCTCCTCGCCGGTCTGCTCTCCGCTGGGAGCTTCGGGGCCTTCGCTAACGTCACACTTCACACTACGCCGATCTGTGATCGTGACCGAACGTTTCTATCAGGCACCGAAAATCGGCTACGTCTAAAGGACCCCGGGCGTCATACGTAACCTGTGACGTAGAGGGGCGTGGCGACCAAGCGATTAACCCCTTGCTGAGGTTTGACTGGGTCACGTGACGCTGATAAAGATTATTGTAAAAGTGAAACTCAGGTTAGAAGCCATGACTGTGCATTGCTAGAGGCGGAACACAGCGCTCTGTGTGTGCTAATCAGCCAGTCAGCTGTGCTGTGTATGAGGGAAAATATAAGATTCCACAACATGGATACAGAAACAGGGACATTAGGCTTAAAGTTTCCTTGTTGGAGCCTAGATGGAAACTCTATGGGCTCTACAGGTTACATAGGACATAGGGACTGTAGGTTCGTTGTTAAGTTGAATTTGTATGTAAGTCAGAAGAGGTACAATATTTTAATAAATGCAATTAGAACAGATTTTTGTCTCCACATATTATTAGGCAGCATGGTGTCAGTTACTGTATACAATCCTCACTGTGAGCTAATCACAAACAAAGCAAAACTTTATGGAGCCTAGGCATTAAATTCTGGAGCAAGCTGTGCTTGGATATGCTAAAAGAAACAACTGCAGAGTTTGTCTTGGTCATTAAAGAGTTACAAGGGGCTGCAGAAGTCATGCAAACCACCCCCCTCCCCCCATCAAGGGAAGCCTTGTTCATATCTAGGAGTGTCTGTATGTTCGTAGATATTGTACACACAATAGATACGATCGTTTGAGCGATAGAGGAACTATGTGCACGACAGGAAGTGAACGAACGTTCGTTCATTACGCATACTCAGACCATGGACGATCAATGAACGATCGTACACACGAACGATGGTCAACGATCGTCGTCCAATCCGATCCGCCGGTCCGGTCGTTCGTTTCCAACGACTTTCCTCGTTCGTCGGCGTCGTTGGTTACTTTTTTTACGAACGATTTTTGCCCAATCGATCGTTCGTCGTTCGTTTTGAACGATAAAAATTGGAAGTGTGTACGCACCTTTACAAAGAGATTGTTTCATAATAATCTATTATGGCTGAAAAGTAACAACATAGAAGTCCAGTATTAAATGTTTACAGGCAATAAAAGTAAATCAATTTCCTGCTGTCTGCAGTGCAGAATATTTATCAACTGCAGGGAAATTATTAAAAGCCATCAGAAAACAACATTTCCAAAAGTATCAGTCATTTCTGTGTTCTCTGCTACATGTAATGATTTCTCCTGCCCTCCCTATGTCTCTGATTGTGACCTGTAGTGACATGGGGGTCAGCAGGGTTTAGGGGATTAACATTGAACATTCTTCAGGTGTTTTGGTCTTCGTGTTGTTGGCTTCAGATGCATTCAGCATAGGTATTGTGGGAGGTAAGTATTGTGCTTGTAGGGAAATCAGTTTTTTGTGACTCACTTTGACAAAGAATCCAAATAAGGTTTTATTAACATCATTACCATCACCGAAATGTAAAATGACTTATACAAGGAACTCTGTACTCTGGGAATATGAAGGTTGTCATTGCTGACCTCTCTAGTAAATGTTTCTTGAATAACTGTCATACTGACTCTTGGTCACTGACCTTCAACAAGTATAAAGGTCAGGACTTCTGGCTTCACGCATACCTGTACATATGGGGGCTGACATTGTGACCTCCTTCTATTAGTATTTGCCTGATATCATTACTTTGAGTCACTGGCTCACAATAAACATGCAGATTTAAAACTCAGTTCAGTATTTAGTATAAGTATGTGGGTTTGGCATTGTTGCATTACTTTCATGAGGCATTCCTCATCTGTATGGTTATCTTGTGTCAAGGCCTGGACTGTCCCGAAAAAGATCCTCCAAGCACCCCCTCCCTGAACAAGAACTAAAATACCACCATTACCAGCCTGCCACACGTTACAAGTGCTGTGACAAATCATGTTGTGTCACAGTCATTTTTTTTTAAAAGCACCATAATGCACAAAACATTCTCATCTGTGCACCGTGGTGTGTTGAAACAAATTATATATGTACATTGTGATCCAATTAAAGTGTATGCAAAGGCTTTGGATCCAGTGGTAAAACAGAAAAACATATAGATGTCCTAATCCTTTCCTAGTCCATCTAAATCCAGTCTCCAACATTCAGTGCTGTTTGAATCTGTACCCCAGACTTTCGACTCATTTTGTAGGTTGGATTTTTTTAACCCCAGCCGTATGACTTTAATTGCACTTATCAGTACCTTCTTCTAACCCATTGTTGCCAGCTACTGCCTACCTGACCCCTTATGTGCTAGACTTTTTTTACTAAACCTTATCTAATGATGCCAATGCTTCTGCCTTTGTCTCCACCGCCAAATCTTCTATCCCTGACTTCAGCTTTCTGACCACTCTGCTGATTGACCTTCCATTGCTAACTCTTGCCCATCTGACTACTCTGCTGCCTGATAATGACAATGCTGATATCCACACCCCAACAATTGCAACAATTTGTCATCCCATTTTAGTGCAAGCAGACACAGCCTACATAGGAGTGGTGGCTTCCTACAGAAGCAGTTTAGGATTGTTGGCATACCATCAAGGGAATCTACATTAGGTGGACCAGCAGGGTCAACAAGAATTTCTAAAACTTTACAGGGAAAGGGGGGGGGGGGGAATTCTAAAGAAAACTGGACTTTGTAATTAGGTCCTGTAGCACATATTTTGTTTATATGAACAACTACTTTTACAGTAAACTGCAGTAGCACAGGGCTGTGTCCATACGGGGGACATGATCAGTGGGGTCAGGTGACCCATGTCCCCTGTATGGACACAACTTTTGTTGTGTCCAAAGCCCTGTGCTACTGTTCCCCCAGGATGTTACATTTATAAAAATGTATTTTTTAATGCAAAATTGTATTGATTAGTGTATTGGGGTAGCAACTTTTGCTTACATCCTTCAGAAAATCACTCGCTAGTTTGGTGTAGCACTATTTATGATTTGCTTGCAGCCAATGTTTGTACCTATACAAGTCATCTTGCTGCATTTGGCATTTCTTTCACTGTGGGTCAGTGTTAACATTAATAAATGTTATTTGCCTACTCTAACACTGACAAAAAGCATTTGGCATTTTTGTCAAACAATACCTTAATATTGAATTATTGGTGAAGAAGGATCCTTATTTTATTACTTACTTTATTTAGTAATTTATTTCTGCTATTTAGCCTAAGTCTTTACCTGCTGCACAGACTGGATTCAGAATTGGAACGTGGAGGGATATATTGAGGGCACAGGGTAATTAACCCAACTCATGATTTGGCAGACTTCAGCTGGCAGAGCACCTATCTGTTGGACCTACAATAAATATTGGAGTAGCAAACATTATCCTTTCACTTCAGGGTGCAAAACCTAGAACATTTTTAGAGCAAACCTTTTCTGAGGCTTCTATGCTACATCTGATTAACAGAGAATAACAAGAATATCCACCATCATGGTAGGTAAATGGTTAGATAGTGCTGGGTTCCTGGGTTCAGTTGTAACCAAGGAAAAAATCTGCATTATGTGTGCGTTATTCACATTCAGACACAGTTATAGACTATTTAGCCCTCTGTCATATTGTACAAGTAGTTCTAATAAGTATTTGATAAAGATTTTGCAGAAGGAATACAATTCATTGTGGGATCTTCCAGCTTTAAAATACTCCTAAACCCGACAGCAAAACTTTCCATTGGTGGTTGGTTGGTGGTGGCTACAATATTTTTTTTTCTTCTTCATTGTCATCTGCTGACCCTGCTGTAGGCCAGTAGTGCTTAATTACTGTACTGTGTTTCTATAAATGCAGACCTAGTAGGTTTTTTATATTATCTACTGACTGATGGAAATAGTCTATTTGCATAGAATAACTAGAATCCACTGCAATGGGACCATTGCTGATTTTGAGTTATCTGCCACCTCTTGCAGTATGTTGCTGTGGGCAGCTTCCTCTTTTTTGTCCAAATTTTGTTTAATGTGACCAACTCTCTTTAGTTTGGCAAAAAAATTGTGCAGTGAATAAGCACTGCTGTATCACCCAATGTAGAGTGCTTGACATTGGAACTTCTGTTGTTTGTCAGTTTGTTCTAATTGTCCAGTATAGTATATACTACTAGTATATGGAAGTGTTGGGATCTGTTACCCCACACTGAGGACAAGCCCTGAGGCCATTCATTGGAAAACTTTTCTCTTACCTGGAGTTGGAACAATGGCCCCATATGAGCCCCCCTCCCCCTTTTGTGCCATTCTCTTTACCTGCCTCGATGATATCTGGTAACTGTAGTCCTACAGAGACATGCATTACACCAAATGACTGGAAAAGTACAGCAAATGCTTGCAGTGCATACAGGAACTAAAAGAAATGGACAGAGGAAGACAAACGGGAGATCACTGCAGGAAAAGAGATGTTAGGACAATTGTTCAGTATATGATTAGAAGACATTTTAGCTGTATATTATTGTAAAGATAATAGAATTGTAAAGTTTATTCTGTGACTTTCATGCTCACACTATTACAGTAAGCTGCAACCTATAAATAATAAAAAGAAAACAAACAAGTCTTTTGTTTGGGTCATTGCCATGTGTTGGCAGCACATTAATAATAATACCATAGGCTCCATTCACAAACAGGATGAAGAGAATTATTCTTTAAAGAGTTGCAGATATAGTCCAATATTATTGGAAAATTACAATTCCATGGCTAAACCAAACAAATAAACACATGTGTAAATATATTTGCTGTGGATCAGTTTGCTTTTTTGCCCCCTAACACTAATGGATTGATAGAGCTACAGGGAGTCCCCGGGTTACATATGAGATAGGGACTGTAGGTTTGTTCTTAAATTGAATTTGTATGTAAGTCGGAACAGGTACATTATTTTAATAAATGCAACTAGAACAGATGTTTGTCTCAACAAATCCTCACTGTGAGTTATTCACAAACAAAGCAAAAAAAAAAAAAAAGGCTTTATGGAGCCTAGACAGTCATTAACTTCTGGAGGAAGCTGAGATTTGATATGCAAAAAGAAACAGCTGCAGAGTTTGTCTTGGTCATTAAAGATTTACAACCAAAAAACTTCAAGTCATGCTGACCCCCCCCCCGATCAAGCCTCTGTCCTTCACACAAGCGAGCAGGGAAGCCCCGTTCGTATCTAAAAGTCGTCTGTATGTCAAATGTCCTTAACTCGGGGACTGCCTGTATTAGAAATATATCGGTAACTTGTTCATTCTAACCATCCCAAAGATAATTTAATGGTCAAGGGCATGTGATGCAGAAGACAGGGGTCATTATTATATACTACAGAGTTTAACAGGGGGTTGCCATCAGAAATTTCTGGGCCCCATACTAGGTAGATGTCTTGGGGCCCATATTCGCCTCTGTAATAAATTTCCAGCATTGTAAAAGTCAAGCTCTTCTGATCAGCGCTCAGTACGGAATTATCTCGTTTCTCCTGAAGGCAGCCCTGGGGGTCAGGCCAATATACACCTTTCTATGATTCATTGTATGGTACATTTCATCAATATACATGAATGTCACTATCACACACCCTGTGCTGTCATGTCTATCCTCCATGTCCTGGGTACTGCCAGCAGTAATGTTTGGTGTGAATGTGCTGCTCCCCAGAAGGAGGGGTATGACAGGCTTTTCCTTGCCCCTATTGTATGTGTGGAGGATGCAAAAGATCCCCTTTTTGCTTACCATTACTTTGTGGCCCCACAGCTCAGAAAGCAGGGCCCCCAGCCAGTTACATTGCAAACTGGAGCCTGAGATCCTGAGATAGTACCGCTTACTCTATTCCTGCCTGACTCCTAGGAGCTAAAATGGTTACAATGATCTCCCTGAAGGTAACTGGGATCTACAGCAGGTGAGTGAAACAGGTAGGAAAATCTGACGAAGCACCAGAAGCAGAATGCCTGCTAATAAAGCCGCCAATGTTTTGCATGGTTTTATCAACATGCCCACGGGTGAGCCTGTTGTAATGTACATATTCTATCGCTAGAGGGCGCTGCAGCACAGCTCTGTGACGCGAGGCGTCCTGTGACCAGGGCAACGAGCGGGAATTGAAGCGCGGATGTTGGTGTAGGCGGAATGCCCGGAACTGGGCGAGCTATAGATGGGGAGCTCTGTGCTGCCCGGTGTGTCACTTCTTCACTCGTTCTGCTGCCTCAGGTAAAGAGCTCCCACACTTAGTTATTAAACATTAAAATAAACCTAAAGGTTATACCTGACATAAGTACTTACCATACATTATCAGTAATGATTTACAGGTGAATATCCTTCCAGGTAGAATATGAATAATAAAGCCAGGCCCCAGCATAGGGCTCCAGGCCCGGCCCCTCGAACACCTGGCAACCTGAGGCCATTGAGGAGCGCTCGCCCCATTGAGTATCGTGTCACCTATACCTGGAATCGTGGGGGCAGACTGAAGGAACTGCGAATCAGGTGAGCTCGTCTATCCTACGGCCATACCTTAGTTCATCCAGGTGTGGAATACATTCTTTGATTTAGTGGTTGCGTTATATTTATTTTGTGTTGTGGGGCTCAGCAGCTTTTACAGGGTCCCAGGTGCAAACTTTGGGCAGGACACTATCTGCATGGAGTTTGTATGTTCTCTATGTTCACAGGTGTTTCTCCCAAATCACAAACACGTGCAGTTAGGTTTATTGACTTTCCTTTAAAAAAGAAGTAAACTAAAAACATTTACCTTTAACCTGGCAGATCCCTTGATGGCGCTGGTCCTTCCCACTATCTGGTCCCGCGTTGTTTTAGAATTCCTTTTCGTCCAGGCGCAGAGGAATTGCTGGGGGCTGCCATCTTCGATCTTCAATTCGGTCTTCTTTCATAGTCATTGACATAGTCTTCTTTCTTCGTCACCCGAGCTCGCACTGCGCAGGTGTGAGATCGGGTGACGTAGCCACTGTGAAGGGGAAAAAAAGAGAGCCGATCTCATCTGTTCATGCGTGAGATCAGCATCACCTTCCCCAGGAGGAAAAATGCCCCTTCTGCGCATGCCCAGTTGTGGGACAGCCAGAGCCTCCTGGGATGCATGACGTAGGTATCCCGGCAAGCTCTGCGCTCCCGTTAAGTCTTAATCGCCACGGCGGTGCTGCACCCCCTTTTTTTTTTTTTTTAAAAACACCAACATTTTTACCTTACATAGAAAGGTGGCGTTTAGGTAGGCTTTAAGAATTGCCCTTTGACTGTGTTAATGACATATCACTGTGGTAGGGACATTAGATTGTGAGTGCCTTTGAGAGACAGATATGACATGACTGCGGAATATGTCAGCGTTATATAAATAGAAGGTAATAATGAGAAGAAGTAGCACAAAGCTTGCTTATGGGGGATGAACACTTCCTATTATAATCATATTTCCCTCTGCAGACACCTGGCAAGAAAATTTCTTTATCTCTGGATAGGAAGAACATTTGGGAGAGTTCTGCTATCTGCTGCTAGGTGAGAATATACTTATATATATACTCCTGTAAGTTGTATATTTTACCTAGAAACCTTCAAAAAGTTATCAACTTAAAATCCAAAGATCCAAGTCACTGCAGCCAGCAATACCAGCACAATTGAATTTGTCTTTTAATGGTTTAACATATTTAATGTATATTGTAAGCAAATACAAATTCAACAATCACAATAAAATTCTGAATAAATTGTTATGTTATATATACGTTGTTTATTACAGTATAGGTGTACCCCTATATAAATATATTTTGGTTTTCTGTGTCCTATTGGTAGGATTTTTTTTAACTTCCTAATTTAAAAAACCACAAGACATGAGGGGATTCTTCCAATCTAAGGAAATCTGCCTTTTAGATCATTGTCACCGGAACAAATCACAACTGAAAGATTTATTTCTATTCCTGTTGCAGTGAAATTAAACACTTTTTTTTCTCTCCTGGTCCTGGTGACACAGTGGCCTTTACTGGGCTAACCAAAGTTAGTAAAACATAGCTATAGTTACATAAAGTGAGCTGGATTAGAGACATCCTTATTGCTTTTCCAAATCTGTAATGGCTGAAACCTTTACAGATCAGAACTCATGTTTTATCTAGTAACTTGTTTCATGTGAAATAAAACTTGATTGGTTAGTATGTATTACTGCACTTTAGCCTTTTCTATATAATGTTATACAGAAATAACTTTATATCAACCCTTTAGACGTCATTATACCCAAGGCTTGCTGCGTTCCTGTTTTACCCAATGGAAGGAGGAGTGGTGGATCGCATGTAAAGAGTGGAGGCTTGAGATTCGGGCTGACTGCCATTACAGGTAACAGGGGTTTTGTGTATTCTATATTTCAGATTTGTATCCATTAAATGCTAATTTCTTTTACTTCTTAAAGATATTCCTAATTGTGACAATAAGCCTACTCGCAACCCCTGAGCATTCATTCATCCTGGCTACGGCTTCTTTCTTGCAGCTTTCATGAATATTGGCTGTGAGAGGGAATTGAGTCACTTCATGGTTTCTCAGATTACAGACAGAATTGATAAACTTTAGGTTATTGAAGAATATTTAAAGGTTTTGCCTTTAGTTCTGCTTCATAATGGAGCATATGCATGTCCTTTTATTTACAAAGTTCTTCATTATATTATGTACACCTTAACAACTTCAGAAGCATTTTACTTTGTTTTGGATAGAACAGTAAAAGGTCGGAGCATCTGTCAAGTTTTTATTGCTGTCTGTCTTTACTAGGGAGATTTCCTTTTCTTCCTGTCAGGAAAGGAAATAAATCTACAATTGGGCACCCAAAACATTTGATAAAGACTGTTAGTACTTCTGACAGTGTTTGTATTTACCATTATTTGCTTTAATGTTATGCATTAGATTACTTTTGCAGTAACAATGCATACACTTAATGTTTATATCTAACCATTAGGTATATCTGTTACAAGATGTGTTTCTATGCATGGAGGAAATTTGTGCAAACACAGAGGAAGACTAAACAGAAATATGAGGTTGCAGAGCACCATGGTAAGGATTCCACCAGTGACAAAAGAAAATGGCAAGGGGCTCAGTCTTAGCTTAAACAACACGTATGATTAGAAAGAACAGTTCACTGCAGATGCATGCTATCATATTCCTCAGTGCTCAACTATGCTAGGCAGCAAAATTATTGGGCACAAGTTTACCTATAGGTCACTCAAAAGAATCAATTTCATTTTGGGTCAATAATGACCTGTAAATGTTGCTATGAGAACAGTTTGGTTTCCATTTCTGAATTATAGGTGATATCACTGGAGGACTTTGCATTAATTCACCTTCTATAAATTGATTTTAATTTGTTAGTTAATAAATAATAATTGACCTACGCGCCTTTTTTTTTTCTTCTTTCTGAGTTTGCCACTGTACCTTTGGGATGTGGGGGATGTTTTTTTTTTATATATATTAACAATTAAATACAAGGGAGACTTCCATTTTTAAAAAAAAAATTAGAAACCATTTTTTTACATATTTTGGTGAGCTGATATAAATATGAATATTATAATCTGTGCCTTTATTTTAAGATAAAAGGAATTGTACGCTTTGTACACACGCGCAATAATTGTCAATGGAAAGGATTTTTCGCAATCCTTTCCAACAACAAACGACTGCACAAAGCATGAACGAATGCTGTACATACAGCACCGTGCTGCTCTATGTAGAGGGAAGGGGGAGAACGACGGAGCAGCACCCCTCTGCGCTCTCTTCCCCTTCCCTTTCATTACGATCGTTCGTCATCCATTGTCTGTGGATCAGTCGTTCGCATGATGGACAACGAGCACTGTACATACACATGTGTACCTAGCCTTAGTACTTGTGATTTTATGAAAACAAAATTAAAATATTTGTAATAAAATAGAGCTGTAAGCTGCTAATTCTTGTCTGTATATATTTTCTGGTCACAGCCCAGAAGCAAATCATGCAGTCAGCATGGCATCATTGGATCACCTATGTGCGTATCTGTAAGACCAAACATCGAATGCATTCCAAAGCTTTAGACTTCAGACTCTATGGAATCCTTCAGTGAGTTAACAGTAACTGTTGTCTACCTACTCTTTTTAGTTTTGCTACTTTACAAACTGTCAGGATGACCAACCATGTGTTTGTTCTTTACTAGCAATACTTGGCACATGTGGGTGGTCCAGTTTCAGCGCAGACAAAAAATTCACGAGATGGAGACCCTGTCTTTAAAACACTGGGCTGTAAGCCTGCAAACAAGGGTATGTTGAACTATGGTAATATAAGCTACTCTAAAATAGCTTTCGTTAATATTATGTATTTTTTTTTCCTTTTCATAATGTAGGAGGCATATTTCCCTCTATGCATGCACTTTTGTCTCATGTCTCAGACAGTTATACATGATCAATGTGACTGATAAAGAAACTGTCCAAAGATACCTTTTAGCAAATGGGTTTATGTACTGCAATTAGGATGAAGCCAGCCAAACAGTGGTTCCACTAGATCTGACAACCATTTATACCTTTTAGCAGAAATCAGGTGACTAATGCTGCTTTCTGCAGAACACTCAACCTTGTATGTGCTAGCACCACTTGTGTCTTGCGACTTGATGTCGCTAGGCAAGATGAAATTTCTCCAAGATGCAAACGCCATTAAATGGTGTAATGAGAGTAAAAATATATGACCTTTCCCCAGTTCCAATTTATAATAAAAGTGTTGTCTAGAACTGAAATTTAAAACTGAATTTCATGTAGGTGTTAAAAAAACACAAGTGTACAGTTATGTTTTATTTAAAGAATATTAGAGTGTATTTGTAAATGTAGCTAGTGACAGCAGCACAAGGCAGAAAGTGCAGTACTTAGAGCTCGCCATTCATCATACTAATACATGTTTTGAGAAGGAACCTGCATGTATTCATTTCATGTAAATTTTTTGGTGGGTTTACCTTTTTAGACATTGCATTGGCTGGCAAGATATGTTTTTTGTAGCACTTACAAGCATTTTTTCTTGGTCTCTCACTTTGTTTCCTCCCTTTCCCCCACATATTGTTGACTTCCTATTGAAGGCTTGGCTTCAGTGGAGAGAATTATACCTTCAAACTGAGGAGGAGAAGTATAAGGAGCAGAAAGGACTGATTCAATTTCGGCGCTTCAAGTTGAAGACCTCTTTAAAATCCTGGCTTCTTTACATGTTTTATCGTAGGCAGAAGAGGCAGCAGAATGGTGAGAATAACACATTTTGTGAATGTCTATATTTGTTTATATTCTGTTTATATTTTAGATGTGACACATTTTCCTATTTTTGTATGGTTATTTCATCTGAAAAAGCACCAATCTGTCACCTAAAATCTTCTTCTTATGACCCGTGTTTTCCTGAATTACAAGAAATGTAAGTGTTGTTTGCTTTATGTCTTTTGCAGCACTGGCTTTACGTTTTTTTCATGAGAAGCTGATACAGCGATATTTCTCAGTCTGGGTCTCCATCTTTGAGGAAGTGAAAAAGATCCAAGCTATTCAAGAACACTGTGATCTCCTGGCACGTAGATGTGTTATTAGAAGAGTTTTTACACACTGGAAGCATTGTATCCATTTATTTCTTAAGAATGAGTATTTACATGCGCTAATTTGTTGGTATTTTCAGTACCTAGAATATATTGCATATTCTTTTGTGAAACTAAAAAATATAGACCTAGAGTATACTCAAGTCAAAAATATGAGCCAGCAATGAGATTTAAACTTGTTTAGAAAGAAACAATCTGCCTAAAGATGTGGGGAGGGAAGTTACTCTGTGGAATAATCCATTGTGAAGCAACTTAACTTCTGTGCAGGAGTTTCCTGTAATAAAGACTGGTCACTGCTGCTCTCTCTTTGAGCAGGGCCACGGATTAGTTTTCTGCAGGCAGTCTTTAGTCAGAGGATCTGTTGGGTCCTAGCCATACCTCTCCTCTCTGCACAGACTGTGTGCAGCACAGTTATAATGCCATTGTTACTTTTAGGTAATATTCAGCTTTGCAAAGGCATTTTGTAGACATAAAGTGGATTTTTATATTTTTTGTTGGGTATTGAGGAAAATATTTATATGAAAATTTCTGTGCCCCAAGTTTACCCTTAATAATAAGTAAGGTTAATGTCCAAACATTCTGAATCTAATACTGATTGATGCTTAGTATTTATTATTATGAAGTATTTTATGTTGCCACTTTTAATATTACAGTTATAGTGTGTGTGTATATATATATATATTATAATTATACATATATATATATCGCAATGCCTTAACATATTAACAGATTTGCAGATTTCCTCTGAAGAATTACATTTGCAAAAACTGGCCCAGGACCATTATAAATTGCACCTAATGGTATGTCTTTGTTTTTTGTCTATATTTCTTCTGCACAATATCTTCTTTTAAGGTCTTGTTTCTGATTCCTTTAATGTTGAAAAATGTTCATTTTTGTATTGCAGGATGTTGGCTTTCACGCTCTAAAGAAAAATGTATCTCTTGTACACACAACACAGCTGAGAAAGATGCTAGCTAGCCATCAATACCAATCTTGGGTGAGAAATCCAACTGGATACATTGCGAGCCATTAAACATTTAGTACTTAACATTTTTGTAATTGTTTTCAACACATTTTTACTTAGATTTTATTTAAAATGTACAAAACAGAGAAAATTTACAAATGCATAAAAAAATAAGAGCATCCTTAGTCTAGCAAAACTTGAACAATGTAGCTTGTCAACAAGAACACTGGAGAGGCATCTACAAAAAATGCTATAGATAGATTGTATACATACCATGACAGAGTTGTATAATGAAGTATCCAAGAGACCCAAAAAGGGCAGATAATAGATGTGTCAAAAGTGTAATATACCCTGTCAAGTGGAGTATATCTCTCGTAAGGTATAGGGATATATATGAAGACTCATAGGGGTCACATTCATATTGAAGATCAGATCAAATCTGCTTATCTTCCTATTTCTTTTGTGTGTCCCTTAATTAATTTTGGTGTCTCTTTGCATATTGTGCAAAACACATGTATTATAGTTATTTATTTTTTGTAAATATTTCTAAATATTTGTGGTTATAATTTTTATTTAAAAAGTTGCTGTTTAAAAAATACTTGAACTGAAGACCTATAAAGGCCATCTTGTATGACCTATTCCAAAAATACAGTGTCCTAGCTGCCATGCTGATCCAGTAAACTTCTAAGTAAACACTTTTAGTCACTGATTGTTTGAAGTCATTTTCTTACAGTATTGAAGCATTGTTAGTAACGTCAGCCTTCTTTTTCAACCATACTGGTTCAATTAAAACCTTCATATTTAAGTCTTTCTGTATCTTTTCTTGCTATGTAGCTGCAACGTCGGTTCTGGACCTTATGGCAATATCGTCTTGAGCAGAAAGAGGAGAACAGACTTGTCTCTCTTACAATGGCAGCATATTCTCACTGCAGGTATGTAATATAATGGTTCTCAGAATTATACACATATATAATACATTCTATATTTTGTCTGTTCATCTTGCATTTAGACTGCATCTCATTCCTTTGTTTCAGACTGTTGCTGTTGCAGAAATACTTCAGTGCCTGGGTGCAGTACATTCAACTGTGCAAGTTCAAAAAGGTAATTACGCTTGTCAGCTGTTGCTATATATGAAAAACTGCATTTGCTCGATTTCCTATTAATATTAGTACATGTTTCTAATAACCACTCAGTTTATTTTGACTTGCAGAGGTGCTAGAGGGTTCACATTTGAATAAAGGGTCTAATGTAAATTCTACTACTGTTTCACTCAGATTCCCTGGTATAATTTTGTCCTAGGTTTTAATCATCACAGCAGAGTGCCATTATGCCAAGTGCCAATTACCTCGCTTTTTCCACACATGGAGAAAGTGTACATACTTACATCAGAGGAACCGAGAAATGGAAGATCAAGCCATTGAGTTTCACAGGTACACAGCATTAATGTTTTTCCAATTTTTTTGGCTGTATATGAATTTACCTCTGTGTTCAACATCAAGAATGAATGTTGGTGAGGTAAGGTTATTTGTGAATGAACACCGTTGTCTATATATGATTGCTCTTGCTCAATTTGCTTATTTAAAGCTCTACTGAGAAAATGTAGTCCCTGCTTTTGAAAATGGTAATTTCTGTGCAGCAAGTGAAGTCAAAGTAAATCAATAACTGCTGATTTATATAATCTTTCTGGTCAGTGACTGTGAGGTATTGAAGCTTTGGGTCCCCATGAAAAAAATATAATTATTTTTATCTTCATAAAGTACAATGTATCTTATGTTTGCCTGTGTAGGCAATTGAGTTGATGATTACTAATAAATCTGGGCTATTTATTTATTATTATTTTTTATTGCATAGGTCTTGTGTACAGAAGAGAGTGCTTTCTACATGGTATGAGAAACTGAACCATCAGAGAGAGATTCGCTTGGCTGAGAGAATGGTCAGCAATCTATTTTATAAAACATACAGTACATTAAACATATAGAGAAATAGGACTTCATCTTTCACATTGTTTTTTTTTTTTAATTCTAGGCTGTATTGCATTATAACTGGCAGCTGCTGGAACAGTACTGGAGCTTATGGAAGAGGCGCTTGGCAGCTGTTAAGGCAGAGCACAAGTTGGATGTGTTTGCTTCTGAGCACTGCTGGAGACGGCAGCTGATGCACGTGTTAAACACATGGAAGGAACATGTACAAGAAATCAAAGCAGAGTAAGGGGGAAAACATGCTACCTCATGTAGACTTTCTTGGCTTTAAAATATGTCAAGAGGGTAGCTTCTGTTTTGTTAAATAATTTGCCTCTGAATTACAGACTTTAATACATGTCTGTAATTATGTACAGTTGTGGCACTATATAAATCCACCATCTATATATTATGTTGTTCTACAGTATCCCTACAACTTCCAAAATCTGTCGACTTGTTATTTACTTCCTTGATAATTTTGTGCACTTATGAAATCCTTTTCCATGCTAGTGAATAAATTAATCTGTTAGTAGTCAAGCTTTGGCCGCAGTTGTGCTTTAGCCAGCTGTGCTCATCTGTTGTCAGCACAATCTGTTTCTTGACATACCTCAGTGATTAGTGTGATTAAGCAGAATGTGATAAAAGGGGCTGATATTATATTCTGAATCAATGCCACTGTTAAGCTACGTACACACGGCAGATTTTTATCGCCCGATAATCAACATCGGCCAAATATCGGGCGAAAATCTGCCGTGTGTACAGTCGGTGTCGTCCATCGTCCGAACGACCGTCCTGCCGGATCCACGGACGATGGACGACAGCCAATCCTAATGAAAGGGAAGGGGAGAGCGCGCAGCAGGGTGCCGCTCCGTCGCCCTCCCCTCTCCATAGAGCATGAACGGTGCTGTATGTACAGCACTGTTCATGCATCGTGCAGTCCCTTGTCGTTGGAAAGGATCGTGAAAGATCCTTTCCAACGACAAAAATTGCAAGTGTGTACGCAGCTTTAAACTTGCTTTACTGTAGAACTGTTTTCTATTTTTAGTATAATCAATTAAATCTTATGTTCCGATTCCTGGAATATTTGAGAGAAGTAACTTGAGTAATACAGGTAGAATCCCAACTCTTAACCCTCCTACCACCTGAACTCTTAACACTTAGTGTAACCTCATTTTTGTGTAGCAAAATAAAATCTTTTTCTTGTCACTTATATATAATGCCAGTATATTAGCAAACTTCATTGCAGAGTTTTACCTGTTGATGCTCTTCTGAATCTGAGACAAGAATTCCTGTCCATTAAATGGGTGTACTGACTGGATACATTATTGGTTCCGGATTTGTAAAATTAAATATTGATGGGTAGGGTAGGAAATGATCTGTGGATATTCTGTACAAAAATAAAGCCTATAGTGTTGCCAGTGGTTACAAGGAAGCAACATTTGACTTTTTATTTTATATGGACACTGTAATTACCTGTAGAATTATGGGTTTATATCCGTGTTTGAAGAAGAGTGGGTTATTTAAGACTCAACTCCTTTTCTACCCCGTCCTACACGCTCCCCACCCTGACAACCTAAAACTTGACCCCCTAAAACTAAACCTCAAAGTGTATCAAAGCTCTAAAACAAAAATTTGATATATTGCAGTTTATTAGTCCAAATTCTATGCCTTATCCCCCCTTTCCTCATGTGATATTTGCCTGAAGTTGCTCACTTAGGGCACTTTCCAGACTCCATTCTGTTAAAAGTTAGTAAAAGTTAGCTGTAAAACACTAAATGAGTGAGCTGATTTGGCAAAGCATTTTGGGGCTATCTTACTTAAGTATGCCATTATTACCCATTCCTGCCTGTTATGCTACAGAAAGCTTAGAGAAAGAGTCTTCCTTTTGGCTACTCCATGTGGAACTTCAAACTTTACCCAAAGTGACTTTAGTAACCTCCAGCCATTCAGTCCTCAACTGCCACCAGCTGTCTGGGTGAATATTTTTACCTATACCATGATTGCCACACAACATGTCTGGTATCCAGTTTCCTCAAGCTACTACTACCAGTTCCTGGGTTGCCTGCTGATGATACTGCACCTTGACATACCACCTTAACAAGTCGCTTAGTGTTATGATAGAGGATACAACTTTAAGAATCCAATCATTTAATGGTTAGAAGCCCTTTCTGAAGCTCTGATCTTGCTGGCAGATTCTGTTTTTGCTGGGAGTCCCCCCTCATGAGGTTTACAGGTCCTCATTTTAAACCTCTGGGGGCTTTTTTTCCCCTATACTGAAACAGTTTTAGTGGCTTTTACTCCAATCAGTTCACCTTTCCTGAGCCCAAAGAAGGCATTTCCCCCATTCTGGAGTGTAAAACTTTGAATGTCTTCATTTTGGGTTCAGAAATTTTCTGTGGAATTTACCAAATCACCTCTCTTCACTGGAAAACCTTTTTAGGCTTGTGGATGTTAAAGATGCTTGCCTATATGTCCCCATCTTTCCAGTGTATCTGCAGTTCCTTTGCTTTGCTGTGGGGCTTCTCATTACAAGTTTCTAGCTCATTGACCACTCATCTGAACCTCTGTTATTAACCAAGAATTGATCCCTGCAATAGCCCTGCATCCTCATGGCATCCCTATTTGGAATACCTGGGATAATATTGATGAGAGAACAGTCAGCGTGGGCTTGGTGATAAAACACAGCTTTGATTGTCTTGACACTACTGTGGTTTGAATGGATTCTGAACCAATGAAAAAAAAGAACAATGTAGCTATTGAAATTAGTAGCAGATCAGTGACTAGCTGTTTTCATGTAGGATCCTTGTCACAGTGGTGTTCTTGTTTCTTCATCAGGAGATCCAAAGAGGAGGCTGCAGTGATTCATCACAGGCTGCATTGTATGAAGTCATTCTGGCATCACTGGAGATTGGTAAGCTTTTTGTTGTATTCTTGGAAAGTTTTTCCTGTCAGCACATGTTATGTTGGTCTTCTCACTTTCAAATGTCTGAAAGTGACCAAACTGATCTTTCATATGAATGTTTTTCTTATAAAAAAACACTAAAAACATTAAAAAAGAATAGTGTACTGTTGTCAATATACAAATGATAAACCTCTGCATACGAATAACAAGCATAAAGTGTGTGTGTGTGTTTGCGCTCCTTAATTTACCAACAAATTTTCTTGATTTCCAAGAATGACACTATATTTATCTCCTTCATAGTATTGTAAATTAAAATTTCACCTACGTTGGAAACATTTTTTCAAATTACATGTATCCCATCTATTATATCATCATAGATGTCCTTGCATTCTAGTGAGTGTTATTTCTGTCAGTGCTGCCGTAAATACTTTATGATCTGTATGGGGGCCACCAAAGACATGAATTTGCTGTTAAATTTGCAGCAATGCTGTTGGCTGGTAGATGATGCTGACACTGCTGTAATATCGTCAGTAAATCCCACCCATTTCTAAGTACTAATCAAGGAAGACAAATAATGATCTGGCTACAGGGTCATAAGTGCCTAATTTTTATTGACCCAAGTAGATGAGAAGCTAGCCTGTGTGGTCTGAGCCCACATTGCTACTGTAGCCCAAATTTCTGAAAACCCTTATGTCCACCATAATAGAAGAGTTTTAGAACTCACAGTTCATAGCTTGATGCATATAGGACTGTGTAGGGAAAGACTAGTCATTGCTTGTGCTGACCCCTACTCGCCACCAAAAGCGCCTACATTAGGCACATAAGCCTCTGAATTACACCATAAAAAATAGAAGAAAAAAGGGAGCCTAATTGATATGGTTTTATTTTGGGTCAGGTGGATGGCCAAGTATATGTTTCATTAACCTAGGAAAAGACTTACAATGGAAAGAATGCAGTCTGACACACACAGAATCCGCTACTGATATCTTTGTGCCAAGTTCCACTGCACAGCTTCAGAGATTTTTGGGAACCTACGCAATATGATGGTTTCAAAGAATACCTGTACTTTTCAAACAAAGTATGTCTATCCTGAGTCTCTCTCTCTCTGCCTTATCAAGATCCTAATGTTTTCCATCTTCTGCAGCTCTGCCCCTTTGTATAGATGCACAGTAAAGTCCTGAAGAATTAAATGGGGTAGGTAGAAGTTCCTGTCTACCAACTCTTTAGAAGTCTTAAAGCCTTGTTCTATTTCTCATTTTCCTGGTTCTACAATATCTTCTTTCCTTTAAGGATACCCAACTATTCAATTTATGTCCAGATTTTAACACTGCAGAATATAATACGGTCAGATGGCTATGAATACTTAAAGCGGACACAAACTAAATTTTTACTTTAAGTAAAAAGGTAGACAACTCTTTTATGTAAGGTAAAAATTACATTTTTTTTTTCATTACACATCCTACGAGAATACTGGCTGCATCCTATGTGCATGCCTCATCTCGGGGATGCGCAGAAGGAGCTTCTTTTACAATGCGGGAAAAACATGCTGATCTTACACATGCGCAGTGAAATCTGCATTCCTTTTTCACCATTTACTACATGCTGTACTCCTGCGCAGTGCGAGGTTAGGTGACGTAGGCAGAAGCAGGAAGAAGAGGAAAGAAGATGGCATTTTGCAGATAGCAGGACGGCGCAGGACACGATTTAAGAAACCTCTCTAGAGATTGAGGGGGTCTGTGGAAGTAAAGGTGAGTGAGGGTTTTTTTTCTGTTTTATTCTGCTTTAAGGAAAACATTTTCATGTTCACATATTTTTCTGTAAATATTGAAAATGTACTAGAAAATAAACGTTAATAGTGTGATAATGTCCCTTGACTAATGGAAACTTCTTTTTATTCCTGGCAGTTTGTGTCCTATAGACAAAATAAGCAACAGAGACAGCTGTGTGCTCAGAAACACTACCAACGTTGTCTGCTGGCAAAAGTTCTAAATGGATGGAAGGTATGAATAGTTATTATGTGGGGTACCTATTTTTAATGCTACATGACAAGAATCAACTCTGTACTAACACATGTAGTATTAGTGTGTCTAGTTCTTCAAAGCCAAACTCAAAAAAGGAAGAATTGTTGTAATGGGGAATTATCTAATAATAAGGACCGTCATATAAACAAACAATTTTGCGTCCAGGAGCCTGTGACTTAGTGGTCCGTAGGTCCAAAAAGGTTGGTGACCACTGCTTTAGCACATGTCAAAGCTTCTCAATGGGGTTACAGTCTGGACTCTATGGTGGCTTTCCATAAGTGAAAGTGATTTTTCATGCTCCCCGAACCACACTTATGCATTTTGACCCCAATGATTTTTAGCATTGTCATCTTGGAATATGCCTGTGCCATCAGGGAGGAAAAAGTCCATTGATGGAATAATCTGGTCAGTTGGGATATATAGGGAGTCATCTGATCCAAGATGATCCTCTGACCTAAACAAATATATTTCTCAGTGTTTTTCCTTGAATCCTAACTTGCTGCAGGTTTGATGGAAGTCAATGCTTTAGAAAGCATTAAATCTAGGGAAAGGAAGATGGGTAGTATTTTAAAAAATAGAGTATGCAGAACCAATACACCCTTATTTGTGAAACTTGCAGTCAAAATTGAGTTTTTATATCCAATGAAGGTAGAAGCCAGATGCCTTACCGGCAAATGTCATGTCATGTAAAGTAGGTGGGACAGCCCCATGAAACCCACACAGACATGGGAAGAAAATATAATCAGCATGTAGAAAGTACAACCTAGCAAGGCATCATCCCTAATTACTATGGAATTCCACCATTTAATATTAAACTGGAGTATGTACTGTATATTATAATAATTATACTTCGATTCTTTGCAGCTTTATCAAATAAATGCTAAGGGTATATTGCAGACAGTGGTGATTAAAGAAAAGCTCAACAATGAAACCATTCTCAGGTAGGTTTAGAAAGATTTTTTTTTCCTTTGGCCAATATAGTGCTTATATGCTTTTAGAATCGTATAGTAGTATAGGCACCTAACTTTTGGCAACTAGATTCCTTTAAAAATTATAAATATCCTTTTTTTATTGTCATTGGATGAGTTGTGAAGAATAGGGGGGCTGACTACATATGATTTCTGCATTATGATGTTTGGTGTCTTTGTTCGCCTGCTTACATATGAAAAATGTAAAGGCTAAAAATGTAACCTAAATAGAAACATAAAAAGTATACGCTGGTTGTCTATTACACCTTTGATTACTTTATATAACGCCAATACGGATGCATAAAATTCAGCTGTGGTTTCCAGGGAGGCCCTGCACACTTGGCGAAATCATATGATGGCCCAAATTGAAGAGAAAAGACAGATGCTTCTTGCTGTAAATCACTACAGAACCTCAACATTGAGACAGGTACTTTGTCATATTTGTTTAGCCATGACCAGTTAGTTACTGTACTCTTAGTGACCCAACTGATTTACAGGTGGTGCGGGCTTGGAGAGATGCAGCATGTGTTCAGGCACATAGCAGAGAGCAGACAGCAGAGCAAGTGAGAGAAGCAATTGCATGTTTGCAGAGAGGTGAGAGTGAATGCAAGGAAAGAAGGAATGGTAGGGTGCTCTATCTAGTCCTTACGCTCTTTTATTTTATTTTTTTAGGAAAGCTTAACCGCTTGTTTTTGTACTGGAGAGAAAACAGCAAAACTACTGGGGATCTAAGAGTTAGGATGGAGATGGCAAGCAAACACCATGCCAGATGTTTGTTGAGGCATTGTTTAAAACGGTGGAAAGTTTACCATGCTGTTCACTGGAGAAAAATGGTTAGTGAAACTAGTGTTATTGCTTCAGTTTGCTGGCTTTCTTCTAAAGAGGAATTGTGGGAAATACTTTTCGTGACTAAGGTGCATTTGCTAATTGTTTTCAATCAATTTAAAAGGATGTATTCCTTTTTAAATATGCAAATGAACGAGCACAAGTCTTCTGATATATTGTTGAATTATAGGCCAGCAAAAATCCCTATATGACTGGGCACTCACTAATTCTCAACATAGGAGAGATCAAAGACTTTTAACAAAAGATAAAGTAATTATGGTGCTCCCTGGTTATCTTTTAGTAGGTAACCCTAACATTTTGTATGTCTGTCCTAAACCCTAAGAGATAACCTGTTGTAAACTTTTGTACTTTATTTTATATATGCCTGCTTTTTTATACAATGTGTGAATCTTTTATGTTACCTGCATACTAATCCCCAAAGGTTAGTCTTGTTAGTGTATGTAAAATGTGTGACTTCATATTTTAGAAGGATAAATACTGCCATGGTGTAGTTCATTTCTTTCAGCTAAATGAAAGTTGCACTGACTTAATTTTCTGTCTCCCCACCACAGCTTTTACAGCGGCAGCAAAATAACTTCTTCAGACTCCGCCTCATTAAATCCTGTATGATAAAATGGCAGCAAATGGTAAGGTGTAACATTTCATACATAAGTATTATAATTGTCCTGCAAGCAAGTAACTGTACTGTAACTTGGTATTGGTGTTCTTTTTTTTTTTTTTTTATAGCTGGTGGAGAAAAGACATCAAGACAAGCATACAATACAAGCCTTGTGGCACTGGTCACTTAATCTGCAAGGAAAGGTAAAATACTGTATGAAAATGCACTAATAAACTTGTTCACCCTAAATGTAGTTGATTAATCAGAATTTGTGTCTAGGTCTTTGATTGCTGGCTGACCTATGTTCATGAGCGACGGCGAAAAAAGCAGCGACTTGCCGAGGCTGTGGATGTGTACAGAACTGACCTTATGCGGGAAGGGGTCACAAGGATTTTGCGTTTAATGTCTGGAATGAAGCAGTTCAGAACTGAGCTATCAACTCAACATCAGCTGAAAGTATGTTCAGTTACCTGTTTCTGGATAATTGTATTTGTCTTGACCCTAAACTGAAAAGCACAGAGATCACTTTTTTCACTGCATTATTTTTTTTACACCTACTATATGCACCAATAGCAGGGGTACGCTGTGATAAATGTAAAAAAAGAAAAAAGTGTGGGACATGTATACCTTACTACACTGAGAATTCTTGATTTGTTACTATACGCCTACCATGCTCCATTCAAATTCTGCCTACGGACCTCCACTTCCCGATGACTTGGTGCAGTTTGCTTGAGAATCTTATATGCATATGTTTTGTCATTTAGGAGGTTTATACACAGAATCGTGCAGTACGTCACTGTGCAATGATCTGGAAGAAGAAAGTTTTTAGGAATCGGCTGCAGATTTCTGGTCAAAAAAAGAAAGTGACTTTCCAGATGCCATTTCATGATGCACAGTCTGAGGAAGATGTATGCTCTTCTGATTCAAAAATGTTCCTCCCATACTCTACAGGAAGAGTCAGTGCTGCTTTACTATCCAGTGGAGAACCCATCCTCAGCACAATGTAAGCTAAAAAGAAAAAACATTGTTGTCCGTGCCAATAATTCTTTACCATCCAAAATTCTCTGTACAAATTTGTAAACTTGACAGATGTCCAGCCAGGACAAAGTGATAATATCAAGGGGTAGCCCTTCAATACAGTTGCTTTAAGAGTAGTAAGACTTGGCAACTTATCTTCTCTCGTTTCTTTTACAAAGGACAGTGAAATCAGAGCGCCTGAAACCTCGCACTCCAGACTTCTTGTTACATTCCTTGGAAAAAGAAGGGTTTCCTGGGGACATGTTCATAGATGCCAAAAACCAAGACTCCAATACCCGAACGTGAGTCATCTGCTTATTTGGTAAAACATTTATATATGGAATTTACAAGTAAATATAATGTCAACTTTATAATTTAATGCAGTTACCCCAGTGCCAAGGAAAATGTGTCAGACAGTGCAATACAGTTGGAACAGAAATCAACAACTTATGCTTTGGAACCACTTGAAACCAAATGTGTAATTGTTCCCCATATTGATGTTCAAACCCCTGCCTGGGTCTCTACTAGTCCTGTGTCAGCAACATCTCAGACCTGCTCACTGAAGCCAGCACCAATGGCAGAACTGATGCCTCCTTCTTCCTTCATGCCCAGGATTCAAACACAGGTAAATATAAAAAGTAAAAAGGCTGAGACATTCATTGCAGATTCTGAGAGTTCTAAACCAAAATGGAGTTATTTAACATTAGGACCTGACTTAACATTTCTCATGCGTTAAATAGGAAAAAATAATTATTTCCTTCCTTGTCCACAAAAAAAAATCTAACTAGATACTATCGGGGAAAAAAATATAGTCTGACCTAGTTAACCTTTTTTACCAGCATACAAGTATTGTTGTTGAAGGGTGAAGTGCGGCTTTGTGCTTTATTTTAAAGCACTGAGGAAGCATCTCCCTTCTGCTGCTTTATCCTAAAGTGTTCTATCTGTTCCTGCTACATGCCTATAGTTACCTTCCAACTTGTAATCATCCAACCTGAAGATTTACCACCTGCCTTACTGCCATGCAGTTGCAACATGTCAGATTCTAGACTGAGGAGGAAAGTCATGTTCTACCAGTTTCCTCACAATTCCCAGTATCTGCAGCCCATAATAAACTTAAGCTGAACCTTGTCTGCTCTCTCTGGCTACTAAAGAGGCCTGTTTGGCTCCATCAGCAGTGACAGAGGTTTTTACCATGATCATGCAAGACTGACCCAAATCATCCAGTTCTTTGACAGCTCTGATCAGTGTCCCCAAGCATACTTCTGCAGCCTCTCCTGCAGATTCTGTATTTGGTTTGCTCACATTCTTTTTTAGGTTGGAGTCTTATAATGTCCCACCCAATTATAATCATGCTCTGGATATCTTGGGCTGGCCTACAGTTTTTATGTTTTTTCTACATTTGTACTTTGCCTTTTATTCATTGTAAGATGTTTGGCCACAGTTGACTTTAATTTTTTTTCTATTTTCTCTCCCTGCAGGGCATGTCAATATCTAAATTGACAGAGAAGCCAGAGACTGAAAAACCACCTCACATTAAGGATATTTCAGAATACTGCAGCCAGCTGCTGTCACCGACTGACTTTCTTTCAAACAAAAGTGTTAAGCCACACAACACAAAAGCAGGTAAACATACACAAGATATAAATTTAGCTTTGGATATCCTCAAATATCTACAATGACTTTAGTGCTGGCTAGGACGAAGCTGTAGGAAGTTGATGGCCCTCTATTGTGGCACAACTGCTCACTAACCAGGCAAAATAGCCGGGTGGTTACTGAAAAGTGCTGGATGGTGCACAAGTGTAGTTTCTGGTTAACTGAGGTTTCCTTTTCTCAGCCATTCAGCACTAGACTTGAATAGGGAGATCTGTCCCAATTCACCTCTAGTGCTTAATGGATGAGAAAAGGGAAACCCTGATGACGCTTAAACCATTATCAGGGTTTCCCTTTTTCTCAGCCAATCATGGAGCAGAGCAATCTGCGGAGCTCTGCTAACAGCTCTGCTTTCTTGATTTCTCCCGCAGCCCTAGCGGAGCAGTGGCACGTGTTCTGCATCAAAGAACACATGCCACAGCTCCATTAGGGCAGCAAGAGCAATCAAGAAAGCAGAGCTTAACCAGGGTTCTGTATATAGCATTACCTATTGTGACTGCTGTGCACTTTTGAAAATTAGCCGCTAGATGGCTTTGTTTTATTAGGCTCTGATTCAAACTGCTGTCGGCGAGCCGAATTGACTGAAAAATATACACCATAGAGTTCCAAACATATTAAACACATTCTACAAATTCATGGCAAGTTCTTTGACACTGTAAGGGCCGGTGTTGTTGGGCTTTGAGATGTCATCAATTTTACATGAGTTTGGAAATCTTTTAAGATTATTCAGAATTCAATAACCGTGCATTTGACCTTCAATTAACCTTGTATTCTGCATTTTGTTTGCATTCCCATAGACTGGTAAAGGAATGCAAAACTGGTCTGGTGTAAACAAAAGCCTTTCATTACAGCGATTTCAAACAACAGTTGAAGTGTTGTGTTAAACAAAAAATAAGAAAATTACCAACTGCAAATATTTTCCGGCGTTACCAACTCGACAAAGTTAAAGAAGTAGACTGTGTTGAATATAGTAACCATGGGTCCCATACAGATAAAAAAAAATAGTGCTTATATTTTTAGTCTATGCAAACAAATATAATGTGACTTTTGAGACTCTCTAATAATACTGTGGATTTTTTTATGTTTTAGGAAAAATAAGTTTATATATAAAATATATATAATATATATAAAATATATATAATATATATAAAATATATATAATATATATAAAATATATATATATATATTAAAATATATATAAAATATATTTTTGGCAAACTTTAACTAAACATATGTATAAATCTCACACACTAACCATATTCTAACACAAGTATACACTTCCTAATTATTTCTCCAAACACAATTAAAAGGCATTTTCTCCATGATTTAAACTGTAACTAATCTAACCCTTCAAAATACTACTCAATGCTGGTTAAGAAAGCAATCAAAGAGGTTAAGTAAAAATTATATATATATATATATATATATATATATATATATATATATATATATA